>NC_041392.1:430229898-430298413 GCF_002162155.2 Triticum dicoccoides | reverse complement strand
CCGATGGACTTCGGCTTAATACCGAAGGTCTTCAGTCATAGCCCAAAGTGGGTCTCAACACGGAGGAAGCCTCACAGACGATTATGAACGACGCGAGTTGGAGGTTGGCGTTCGGGGCCAGGTGGTGGAAGTCCAACCCATAATAGTAGAGGACCCCACGCACAAAGGCATGCAATGGGGACCCTAGACCTCGGATGAGGTGAGGAACAAAGAGGACACTTTCCCACGGTTTGGGGCTAGGCGCTCGCTGGTCTTTCTCTGGTGGCCAGCTAGCAACGTTGGCAGGGATGTACCCCGCACTCCACAGTCCCAGAATGCTGCCCTCCGTGATGGTGGAGCCGGCCCAGTGCCCCTTCAAGGTGGCATCGGACATGGCTAGAAATGGGAGCTATGGGTGATAGGGATGAGAGGATTGAGGATTGGATCTGGGCACTGAAGCTCAGGAGGCAGTAGGCAAGGGATGAATGTAAGCGTGGAACTGTTACCACTTCCTTTTACTCTTATAGGCCCATGAAAGGCCAAGGGTCTCTTTGTTCCGCCACTAAAATGGCCACATCTAGATACAGAAACGCCATTATACGCGTGGGGTGAAACCAAATCTTGATGATATCCCCCAAAATACGGGCATAATCTCTGTTTTGATAAGACATGCCAATGAGAAATCCGACTTGGGCCGTGATTCGAGCAGTAGTTACTGATCCACCTTGGTATAAGCGATGACACTTTGGAAAAAGTTGTCAGGCCGTGGGGCACTATTCATACCTAGGTGGACGGCCTTCGAGGCTAAGACATCTCGCATCTTCGGAGGTTAAGAGAATCGGTTTAATCATGATCGGAGGGATGGTGAATTTGGGAATAAATCTGTTTAAATCCTATTAATAGGAAGGGATCTCGGATAACCGAAGCAATTATTTGAAGGAGGAACTCGCCTGTCAAGCTGAAGACTCTAGAGCCGAAGTCACGTGTCCGAGGTTGTCCTCGTCATTAAAGACTAGTTTGGGGGCTACTTATGGTCTCCTGGACTAGGGGGTACTGACCTAGTCGGCCCAAAGTCCATGGGTTGGGCTTATGGCCCATCCTATTCTGTAAGGACGGATTCCGGAGGCCTTATACTTCGGCATGATCAAGACGAACTCTACCAAAGACTTGACGTGTACTCCAATACCTGCATCGAATCGGTGGAACCTGTAGCCCTAGATTGGAAACCCACCATGACCCTAGGCACCCCCAGTGTCTATATAAATTGGGAGGTATAGTCCGTATGGTGGACACTATTGTAGGATGCTGCTAACGCGACACTACGATCAGAGACCCTTTGACAAAACTGTGTGCGATGCATTAATCGCAAATGGTCATGTAAAAAACCATCAAAAAAGATGCAAAATGTTTGCGATGATGAATACATCAAACACGGTTCCGATTTTAGTTACGTGTGCGATGCGGGGCATACAGTTTAGTTCAATGAACTGTTTGTGATGAGGCAGAACAAAAGAAACGGCCAGCCAGATGGAGGCGTGTGTGATATATGGCATACAGTTCACTCGGATAAACTTTTTTTGATTAGGCGGAACAACAGAAACGGACAGCTAGATGAAGGTGTGTGCGATATACGACATACAGTTCACTCGGATGAACTGATTGTGATTAGGCAACGCAAAAGAAACAGTCAGCCAGATCAAGGTGTGTGTGATATGCGGCATATGGTTTACTCAGATGAACTGTTTTTGATTAGGCAACACAACAGAAACGGTTCAGCCAGATCGAGGTGTGTGCAATGGAGGGCATACACTTCATTCTGATAAACTGTTTGTGTTGAGCCAAGAGAACATAAACATTACACATAAACAAGATGTGTGTGATACGCGACAAACATCCAATTACATAGGTGGCTAGTACACACATGACATTTCCATACACCAAAGTAAACTATTACATACATAATTAACTAGGATAAACGATCATCTGATCATCATCTACTTCTTGTGCGCTTGCCGCCACTGCTCTACTAGGATAAACGGAACAATATTCTTTATTGTGAATAGTGTGCTCTGTGATCATGGCCTTGGGCGAGCAATGTGCCCGCACGCGTCGTGCTAGCTCGATATTCCTTCTATGCTAAGTTTCCATTAATTGATGGCGTTTTATGAACACGCACCATTTCCCGCCATTTCCTCACCGGTTTCCTGCCGCCACAGAGCGATATTGCGCGCGGTGCGCGACGCACGGAGGCAACAAGAGAAGCCTGTAGCACATCCACCTTTTCCAAGCATGCCAACCCACCAAAGCGCCGCTTGTGCCATCAACCTCCTCAATGAGGAAAATGAGAAGGCGCCACAACCCGTCAAGTCCGAGGCGCTCCCCGGCAACGGGATGGACGACGCCGTGATGTGCTTCATCGCCTGGGTTGAGTAGACCCTTGGTGCATGGTGCTTCAACGCCGTGGATCAAGATAGGCGTGTCAGTGCCGAGAGGCTGCAGCTCGCCACACAACATGATCGATGGTGCACCGCAGAACAAGCTAGGCGCGTCAGCGCCGATAGGCTGCGGCTCGCCGCACTGTGAGACCGTTGGAGCACCATAGAGCGAGAGGCGCGGCGCGCTGCACAACAAGAGCGGATCCACCGGTGCTTGCCTGCTGTCGATAGGGCGTCGCAACTGGGTACACATCCCGCTAGTACCTCCATTCCTCACCAGGAGTGTGCAGAGGCCATCTGTGTCGTACTTGCACCAGAGGTCGGCCACGCTGTACTTGCACCGGACGCCCGCCGCACCGTTTGCGTGGGTCGCGCCATTCGCCTTGTCCATGGCCCGCTCGACGCCAACGCGCTGATCACTAGGCTCGACCGCCTCCTTGGACCAGGTGCCCACCTAGACGCAATAGAGGAACATGACCGTCACATCCTCGAGCTGGTGATCTCTGATGAAATAGCCAACTTGGAGCTCGAGATCGCGCTCCAGATGTACCGCGAGCGTGTCGAAAGCTTGGACGAACGCCTGCACGAGTTCAGGCAGAGCCAAGAGCTACCGTAGGCAAGGGCTACTAGCCATGGTCTCATGGGCGTGTTTTATTTTGCTGAGTCATTTCGACATGGATTGCTATGTATTCACATCAATCATAATATTGCTCTGTTTATTGCTCTGTTTCAATGTGTGTACTCTGTTTTCCGTTCTTATATGTTCTGTTTCAATGTGTGTGTATATGCTTTCCATTCTGCATAGGTGGATGATAACAGCTAGATACAAATTAGTATACGAAAATAGATAGAAAATGGAATTCAAAATATATATTAATTGTTCATTAGTTCATCATAGAATATATATAATATCATCACATATACGTCATGATACTTAACTACTAGGTACAATGCATAAAATTGAAAACGAACAATACTAAAACTAATAATCCCTCATAGGGGCAGTATTCTGGCAGCCCCTCGCCAGCAGCTCCCTGGTGCACGACGTCTTCCCAGCGCAGAGGCAGTACTCCGCCTCCTCCGCCTCGCAGCGCTTGATGTACCGATCTGCCTCTTGTTGGCGGACGAGCGCGAATGATCTTGCCATTTCATTGGGCGCCTGCCAGAGGTCCTCGTCAGTGGCACGCTGGAGCTTATCGGCCCACCTCCACGCAGCGATGAGGCGCCTAGCGCCTTTGGCCTTCCTCGCGAAGTACCCATCTTCGTACACCTCCTTCACATGATGATGAGCCCGCCCCCAAAGCTCCACCGCCTTCTTTTTCTAGGTGGCATCACGGGCTTCACAGGTCGCCTGGTACCTAGCTTCCTCCTCCGCCATCTCCTTCTTGAATGCCACTTGCCTGGCTTTCTCAGCCGGCGGCAGCGACTTCCACATACAAAGATTGTACTGGCCCCAAAACCACCCCAAAGCTGGGGGGGTCCAGCGCAACCTCGTCCAGCAGCGCGTAGGGCTCCTCATCATCGCTGCTCTTTGACTAAGCATCCTCGGGGGGCAGCGCCTCCTTGTCGGCGCGTGGGCAGATCGGCGGTGCCATGGCAGAGATTTGAGAGAGAGAGAGAGAGGGCGAGCGAGGGAAGGATGTAGATGAGAATGCAGGTGGACGATGTGAGGAAGGTAGTATTTATTGGTGGCCGGAATCTAGATCGACGGGAATAGTACACACGCAGGTCACCAGAATTTACAAGTACTATAGTTTGAATTACACATGATTCCTGTAGAGCAAAAGGCGTGTGTGAACTTAATAGCCGGCGGTTTCAAATACAGAACCGTGTCTGATTAATAACCCGTGCCACTCACCTTCCAAACCTCGAGGCGCGAAATGGAGTGCCAATCGTGTGGGGCCCGGTTGTCTTGCCAGATCTTTACATTTTCTTTTTTGAACACCAGATATTTACATCGTTTGATAATTTTTAATTTTTTGGAATTTAAATGCCATGGCACTCAATGCATGTGTCCAAGCCATGACACCAATATGTTTGAAAATTCGTCCCAATTTATTGCACTTGGAATTAACTCGCACACAAGTACACAAATATATTTTTTCAAACCGTTATGGTTAGCCGCTACATGTAGATGTAGTTCAAATTTGGACTATGGTCATTAAATGGCTAGAAAATCACTTAAATGTCTTTAAAAGGTCAAATGACCCCTTAAATTTTCCAAATTTTGACATGACAGATGTATTAGTGCATGTTAACTGTAGAAATTTTTTGAAGCTCATAAGAGGAAGCTATCTCAGATTTGTCATCAAACATGCGTTGTTCCCTCTCCAAACCACGAGCCTTCTACCAAGTTGCTCCGGTTTGTGAGGGGTGTGTGTCCAAACTTTTGTCAAATAGGCCAATTTTTTTACCACATCAGCTTGGTGGCATGACATTACATCAAGCGAGGTTTCAAGTTTGTCTGATCATTTTTTTATTTTTTTTGGAATTTAAATGTCATGGCACTCCATGAATGTGTCCAGGCCGTGACACCAACATGTTTGAAAATTCCTTCTAATTTACTTCACATGGAATTAACTCGCACACAAGTACACAAGTATGATTTTTCAAACTGTTATGGTTAGCCGTTGCATGTAGATGTAGTTCAAATTTGAATTATGGTCATTAAGTGGCTAGAAAATCACATAAACACCTTTAAAAGGTAAAATGACCCCTAGAATTTTCCAAGTTTTCAAATGACAGTTGTATTAGTACACGTTAAATGTAGGAAAATTTTGAAGGCTGTAAGAGGAAGCTATCTCTCGTTTGTCATCAAACATGAATTGTTCCCTCTCGAAAACACGAGCCTTCTAGTGAGTTGCTCTGGTTTCTGAGGGGTGTGTGTCCAAACTTTCGTCAAACATGCCAAATTTTTTACCACATCATCTTGGTGGCATGACATTACAACAAGCAAGGTTTCATGTGTTTTTGATCATTTTTTATTTTTTTGGGAATTTAAATGGCATGGCACTCCATGCATGTGTCCAGGCCGTGACAGCAATATATTTGAAAATTCCTTCCAATTTACTACACATGGAATTAACGCGCACAAAAGTACACAAATATGATTTTTCAAACCATTATGCTTAGCCGTTGCATGTAGAAGTAGTTCAAATTTGAATTACGATCATCAAATGGCTAGAAAATCAATTAAATGTCTTTAAAAGGTCAAATGACCCCTAATTTTTTTTCAAATTTTCAAATGATAGTTGTATTAGTGCGGGTTAAATGTAGAAAAAATTTGAAGGCCATAAGAGGAAGCTATCTCCGTTCGCCATCAAACATGCATTGTTCCCTCTTGGAACCATGACCTTCTAGTGAGTTGCTCCAGTTTGTGAGGGGTGTGTATCCAAACTTTCATCAAACATGCCAATTTTTTTACCACATCATCTTGGTGGCATGAAATTACATCAAGCAAGGTTTCATGTGTTTCTGATCTTTTTAAATTTTTTTGGAATTTAAATGACATGGCACTCCATGCATGTGTCCAGGCCGTCACACCAATATGTTTGAAAATTCCTTCCAATTTACTCATGGAATTAACTCACACAAAAGTACACAAATATGATTTTTCAAACCGTTATGGTTAGCCGTTGCATGGAGATGTAGTTCAAATTTGAATTACGGTCATTAAATGGCTAGAAAATCACTTAAATGTCTTTAAAAGGTAAAATGACCCCTAGAATTTTCCAAATTCTCAAATAATAGTTGTATTAGTGCACGTTAACTGTAGAAAAAAATTGAAGGCCGTAAGAGGAAGCTATCGCCCGTTCGTCATCAAACATGCATTGTTCCCTCTCGAAACCATGAGCCTTCTACTGAGTTGCTCCGGCTTGTGAGGGGTGTGTGTTCAAATTTTCATCAAACATGCCAAATTTTTTACCACATCATGTTGGTGGCATGACATTACATCAAGCAAGATTTCACATGTTTCTGATTTTTTTTAATTTTTTGGAATTTAAATGCCATGGCACTCCATGCTTTGTGTCATAGCCGTGAGACCAATATGTTTGAAAATTCCTTCCAATTTACTGCACATGGAATTAACTCGCACAAAAGTACACAAATATGACTTTTCAAACCGTTATGGTTAGCTGTTGCATGTACATGTAGTTAAAATTTGAATTACGGTCATTAAAGGGCTAGGAAATCACTTAAATGTCTTAAAAGGTCAAATGACCCCTGAAATTGTCCAATTTTTGACATGACAGTTGTATTAGTACTACGAATTTTCTCGTACATTTAAAACACCATCCATTGCCACTTTACTCTAAATTTGTCTTTCACAGCCAATAAAAAATATCAACAACATCACACACAGTTTTTTTGTAGGAACCGTTTGCGATGAAAATTTGTGGGTCTATTTAAGTCTTCCTCCTTAATCTTTGCCAGCTCGTTGATGAACCACAAGTATAGGGGATCTATCATAGTCCTTTAGATAAGTAAGAGTGTCGAACCCACCGAGGAGCAGAAGGAAATATAAGCGGTTTCCAGCAAGGTATTCTCTGCAAGTACTGAAATAAGTGGTAACAGATAGTTTTGTGATAAGATAATTTGTAACGAGCAACAAGTAACAAAAGTAAATAAGGTGCAGCAAGGTGGCCCAATCCTTTTTGTAGCAAAGGACAAGCCTGAACAAACTCGTATATGATGTAAAGTGCTCCCGAGGACACATGGGAATATCGTCAAGCTAGTTTTCATCACATTCATATGATTCGTGTTCGGTACTTTGATAATTTGGTATGTGGGTGGACCGGTGCTTGGGTGCTGCCCTTACTTGGACAAACATCCCACTTATGATTAACCTCTATTGCAAGCATCCGCAAATACAACAAAAGTATGAAGGTAAACCTAACCATAGCATGAAACATATGGATCCAAATCAGCCCCTTACGAAGCAACGCATAAACTAGGGTTTAAGCTTCTGTCACTCTAGCAACCCATCATCTACTTATTACTTCCCAATGCCTTCCTCTAGGCCCAAACAATGGTGAAGTGTCATGTAGTCGACGTTCACATAAGACCACTAGAGGAGAGACAACATACATCTCATCAAAATACCGAACGAATACCAAATTCACATGACTACCAATAGCAAGACTTCTCCCATGTCCTCAGGAAAAAAAGTAACTACTCACAAAGCATAAACATATTCATAATCAGAGGGGTATTAATATGCATATAGGATCTGAACATATGATCTTCCACCAATTAAACCAACTAGCAACAACTACAAGGAGTAATTAACACTACTAGCAACCTACTAGCACCAATCTCGGACTTGGAGACAAGAGATGAACAAGGGTTTTGAGATGAGATGGTGCTGATGAAGATGTTGATGGAGATTGCCCTCTCCCGATGAGAGGAGCGTTGGTGATGATGATGGCGATGATTTTCCCCTCTGGGAGGGAATTTTCCCCGGCAGAACAGCCCCGCCAGAATCCTAGATTGGCTCCGCCAAGGTTCTGCCTCGTGGCGACGGAGTTTCATCCGAGAAGATGGCTTGTGATTTTTCCCATCGAAAGAGTCCATATAGAAGAAGATGGTCACCGGAGGGCCACCAGGAGGCCCACGAGGTGGGGGGGCGCGCCCAGGGGGTAGGGCGCGCCCCCACCCTCGTGGGCAGGGTGTGGCCCCCCTGGTGAAGTTCTTGAGATCAATGTTTTTTATATATTTGGAAAACATCATCCATGAAGTTTTAGGACTTTTGGAGTTGTGCAGAATAGGTCTCTAATATTTGCTCCTTTTCCAGCCAGAATCCCAGCTGCCAGCATTCTCCCTCTATGTAAACCTTGTAAAATGAGGAAGAATAGGCATAAGTATTGTGAGATAGTGTGTAATATCAGACCATAATGCAATAAATATTGATATAAAAGCATGATGCAAAATGGACATATCAACTCCCCCAAGCTTAGACCTTGCTTGTCCTCAAGCGAAAAGCCGAAATCGAAAAATATGTCCACATGTTTAGAGATGAAGGTGTCGATAAAAATAAAATACGGACATGAGGGCATCATGATCATTCTTAGAACAACAACTTATATAATTCTTGTCATATGATATCTTATGCTAGAGTAATAATTCAATCACAATATCAAGTATGAATCGTAAACTTCATTGAAAACTGACAAACTATAATCTCAGTCATTGAGGCAATTGCAATTTATCATAACATAGGAAAGAGTCAATGTATAAGAGATTTTCAGCAAGTCCACATACTCAACTATCATATAGTCTTTCACAATTGCTGACACCCACGCAGTACTTATGGGTATGGAGTCTTAATCGGACACAGAGAAAGATAGGGGCTTATAGTTTTGCCTCCCAATGTTTTACCTCAAGGGTAATGTCAATAGTAATAGTTCATGAAAACCCACATCCAATTAGCCATATATACCAGGATCTTTCCAACATATTGTGCTTGCCAAAGGATGAAATCTAAAAAGGAAGGGTGAGGATCACCATGACTCTTTTGCAGTGTAGGAGATAAAAGTAAAAGATAGGCCCTTCGTAGAGGGAAGCAGAGGTTGTTATGCGCTTTTATGGTTGGATGCACAAAATCCTAATGTGAAAGAACATCACTTTATATTGCCACTTGTGATATGGACCTTTATTATGCAGTCTGTCGCTTTTATTACTTCCATATCACACGATCGTATAAAGATTATTTCTTCCACACCAATCAATCATACATATTTAGAGAGCAATATTTTTGTTGGTTGCACCGATGACAACTTACTTGATGGATCTTACTCAATCCAAAGGTAGGTTTAGTGGACTCTCATGGCAAAACAGGTTTAAGGGTATTTGGAAGCACAAGTAGTATCTCTACTTGGTGCAATGAATTTGGCTAGCATGAGGGAGAAAGGCAAGCTCAACATGTTGGAGGATCCAAGACAATATCATTTATCTCAGATGTAAGAAAAGATAACCCATTATGTTGTCTTCCTTATCCAATGTCAACTCTTTAGCATGTCATATTTTAATGAGTGCTCACAATCATAAAAGATGTCCAAGATAGTATATTTGTATGTGAAGACCTCTCTTTCTTTATTACTTCCTATTAATTGCAACAATGACCAAAACTATGTTTGTCAACCCTCAGTAACTTTTATTCATCATACTCTTTCTATGTGAGCTGATTACTCTCCATAAGAGTCACATGATCTCTTTGTTTCTTTTTATTTCTTTCTCTTTTCTTTTCTTTTATTTGGGATCATGGCAAAAATAAGCAAGCCCTTGACTCAACACTAATCTTTATTATATAGCTCATGGACTCGATTACATAGAAGGATAATAAAGCAAAACTCACAACTATATCATACTAAGAACTTTTATTCTACTAGATCAAAATATTACCAAAAGGATCGAACTAAGAAAAAGGTAAAGATAAAAGTGATGGTGATACGATACCGGGGCACTCCCCCAAGCTTGGTAGTTGCCAAGTGGAGTGCCCATACCAGATGATTATGTCTCCTTTGTTGGAGGAGACGGTGGTGATGTTGTTGATGGCGTAGGCTTGTCGTCCTTTTTCCATGGCATAGGCTCACCATCATAGAAGGATGACCGAGTCTCCGGGATCCTCAAATCTGTAGCCAAACTCATCCTTTTGAATCTATATTCATACTCACAGTTTTGGTTTTGCAGGTCATAGATTTGAGCTTGGAGGTGCTCAATTTTCTCGTGAAGCTTGAAGATGGTCTCCCTGATGTTGTCGGCATCCAGCTTGTGTTTGTTGGTGAACTCTGTGATCATCATGTAGTTGGAGTTGAGTCCACGCTCCACCATCCCCTAACACTTGAAAACTTGTTGCTCTATTTCTTCGAGCCTCGTCTCCACGCTTCCGGTCCCCTTCGGTCCCTCAACATCACGGATGTGCAGCAACCCATCATGCATCTCAATGGTTTGAGGGTGTTGCTGCACCTCCGCTAGGTAAGGGTTGATGACCTTCTCGAAGAACTTGTCCTTGGGTGCACTTGGAGACGTCATGATAATCTAGATCTGTCAGAAAAACAACTCGAAACAAAGACAACAATTTTTTTTCGTGATACGGGAGTCAAAACCCCCGGGAGGTTATATAATGAATTTTTACCGACCAAAATACGTGTCCTGTAAGAAAACGGAGTCCGGAGAGCACACGAGGTGCCCACGAGGTAGGGGACGCGCCCAGGGGGGTAAGGCGCGCCCTCCACCCTCGTGGAGCCCTCGTGTCCTTTCCGGACTGCTGCTTATTTTTCTATTTTTCTAAATATTCCAAAACGGAGAAATATTGCCTTAAAAACTGTTTTGGAGTCGGTTTACTTACCGTACCACATACCTATTCCCTTTCGGAGTCTGTAACGTTCCGGAAAGTGTCCCTTATGTATTCCTCTGGGGTTATGGTTTCAATAACATTGGTTTCAACATTTACGGGATTACCTGAGATATAATGTTTGATTCTTTGACCATTTACCACCTTTGGATTTGTGCCTTCGAAGTTGTTGATTTTTATGGCATCGGAAAGGTAGACCTCTTCAATAACGTAAGGACCTTCCCATTTAGAGAGAAGTTTTCCTGCAAAAAATCTTAAACGAGAGTTGTATAGCAATACATAATCACCTACATTAAACTCACGCTTTTGTATTCTTTTGTCATGCCATCTTTTAACTTTTTCTTTAAACAACTTGGCATTTTCGTAGGCTTGGGTTCTCCATTCATCAAGTGAGCTAATATCAAATAACCTCTTCTCACCGGCAAGTTTAAAATCATAGTTGAGTTCTTTAATAGCCCAATAAGCCTTGTGTTCTAGTTCGAGAGGTAAGTGACATGCTTTTCCATAGACCATTTTATACGGAGACATACCCATAGGATTTGTATATGCAGTTCTATAGGCCCATAATGCATCATCAAGTTTCTTGGACCAATTCTTTCTGGACCTATTAACAGTCTTTTGCAAAATTAATTTGAATTCTCTATTACTCAATTCTACTTGACCACTGGACTGAGGGTGATAAGGGGATGCAATTCTATGATTAACATCATATTTAGCAATCATTTTACGGAAAGCACCATGAATAAAATGTGAACCACAATCAGTCATTAAATATCTAGGGACTCCAAAGCTTGGAAAGGTAACTTCTTTAAGCATTTTAATAGAAGTGTTATGATCAGCACTACTAGTTGGAATAGCTTCTACCCACTTAGTGACGTAATCAACAGCAACTAAAATATGTGTATAACTATTAGAGGAAGGAAAAGGTCCCATATAGTCAAAGCCCCAAACATCAAATGGTTCAATAACAAGTGAATAATTCATATGCATTTCTTGATGTCTACTAATATTACCAATTCTTTGACATTCATCACAAGATAAGACAAACTTACGGGCATCCTTGAAGAGAGTAGGCCAATAAAAACCAGATTGTAGTACCTTATGTGCGGTTCTATCTCCAGCATGGTGCCCTCCATAAGCTTCGGAGTGACACTTGCGTAGGATCTGATCCTGTTCATGCTCAGGTACACAACGTCTAATAACACCATCTACTCATTCTTTATAAAGATGTGGGTCATCCCAAAAGTAATGCCTCAAATCATAGAAGAACTTTTTCTTTTGCTGGTATGTGAAACTAGGTGGTATAAACTTAGCAACAATGTAATTAGCATAATCAGCATACCATGGAGCAGTATGAGAAGCATTTATGACATTTAGTTGCTCATCAGGAAAGCTATCATCAATACGTAGTGGGTCATCAAGCACATTTTCTAACCTAGACAAGTTGTCTGCAACGGGGTTCTCGGCTCCTTTTCTATCAACAATATGTAAATCAAATTCTTGAAGCAAGAGAACCCATCTAATAAGTCTAGGTTTAGCGTCTTTCTTCTCCATAAGATATTTAATAGCAGCATGATTAGTGTGAATAGTTACTTTAGAATCAACAATATAAGGTCTAAACTTATCACAAGCAAATACAACTGCTAAGAATTCTTTTTCAGTAGTAGCATAATTTCTTTGAGCATTGTCTAGAGTTTTACTAGCATATTGAATAACATTTAGTTTCTTATCAACTCTTTGTCCTAGAACAACACCTACATCATAATCACTAGCATCACACATAATTTCAAAGGGTAAATTCCAATCAGGTGGCTGAACAATAGGTGCATAGATCAATGCTTTCTTAAGTATTTCAAATGCTTCTACACAATCATCATCAAAGACAAATGGTATATCTTTTTGTAATAAATTAATCAGAGGCCGAGAGATTTTTGAGAAGTCCTTAATGAACCTCCTATAAAAACCGGCATGACCAAGGAAACTTCTTATACCTTTGATGTCCTTGGGACATGGCATCTTTTCAATAGCATCAACCTTGGCTTTATCAACTTCAATACCTCTTTCAGAAACTTTATGCCCCAAGACAATACCTTCATTAACCATAAAGTGGCACTTTTCCCAATTCAGGACAAGATTAGTTTCTTCACATCTCTGCAAAACTCGATCAAGGTTGCTCAAGCAATCATCAAAAGAAGATCCATAGATGGAAAAGTCGTCCATGAAAACCTCACAAATATTTTCACAAAAGTTAGAGAATATAGCCATCATGCATCTTTGAAAGGTAGCAGGTGCATTATATAGACCAAAAGGCATATGTCTATAAGCAAAAGTACCAAAATGGCATGTAAAAGTAGTCTTTGATTGATCTTTGGCTGACACAGGTATTTGAGAGAAACCAGAATAACCATCTAGAAAGAAAAAATGTGTATGTTTGGATAATCTTTCTAGCATTTGATCGATAAAAGGTAAAGGGTAATGATCTTTTTTAGTGGCCTTATTTAACTTGCAGAAATCAATTACCATCCTATAACCAGTAATAATTCTTTGAGGAATCAATTCATCTTTATCATTAGGAACAACAGTAATACCTCCCTTCTTAGGGACACAATGGACATGGCTTACCCACTGACTATCAGCAATAGGGTAAATTATACCTGCATCAAGGAGCTTTAGTATCTCCTTTCTTACCACCTCTTTCATTTTAGGATTCAGATGGCGTTGATGATCACGAACTGGTTTAGCATCTCCTTCCAAATTAATTTTATATTGACATAGAGTGGGACTAATGGCCTTAAGATCATCAAGAGTATACCCAATAGCAGCACGTTGCTTCTTCAGAGTTTTCAATAATCTCTCTTCTTCATGTTCTGAAAGGTTAGCACTAACAATAACAGGATATATCTTTTTGTCATCAAGATAAGCATATTTAAGAGTATCAGGTAACGGTTTAAGCTCAAACACGGGATCACCCTTGGGTGGAGGAGGATCCCCTAGGATTTGAACAGGTAAATTGTGTTTCAGAATAGGTTCCTGTTTAAAGAATACTTCATCTAATTCCCTTCTTTCATTCATAAACATATCATTTTCATGGTCTAGCAAATATTGTTCTAAAGGATCACTAGGAGGTACGGCAATAGAAGCAAGACCAATAATTTCATCCTTACTAGATAATTCTTCTTCACGGTGTTGTCTACTAAATTTAGAAAAATTAAATTCATGAGTCATATCATCTAAACCGACAGTAACAACATCTCTTTTGCAATCTATGGTAGCATTAACAATATTTAAGAAGGGTCAACCAAATATAATGGGACAGAATCTATCTTGTGGGGAACCAAGAACAAGAAAATCAGCAGGATATTTAGTTTTCCCACACAAGACTTCAACATCTCTAACAATTCCCATTGGTGAAATAGTATCTCTATTAGCAAGTTTAATTGTGACATCAATATCTTCCATCTCAGCAGGTGCAATATCATGCATAATTTCTTTGTATAAGTCAATAGGTATTGCACTAGCACTAGCACCCATATCACATAAGCCATGATAACAATGATCTCCTATTTTAACAGAAATAATAGGCATACCTACCACAGGTCTAGGTTTATCTGTATCACGGGGTTTAGCAATTCTAGCAGTTTCATTACAGAAATAAATAACATGTCCATCTATATTATCAGACAAGAGATCTTTAACAATAGCAATATTAGGTTCAACTTTAACTTGCTCAGGAGGTGTATATGTTTTAATATTGCTTTTACGAACCATAGTTGAAGCTTTAGCATGATCCTTGATCCTAACAGGGAAAGGTGGTTTCTCAACATAAGAAGTAGGAACAATAGGATCATTATAAGTAATAGTCTTTTCTTCAACTTTAATAGGTGCAACTACTTTTACTTCTATGGGAGGATGATATTTAAACCACTTCTCCTTGGGGAGATCAACATAAGCGGCAAAAGATTCACAGAAAGAAGCTACTATCTCAGAGTCAAGTCCATATTTAGTGCTAAATTTACGGAAAATATCGGTATCCATAAAAGATTTAACACAATCAAAACTAGGTGTCATACCTGAATCCTTACCATTGTCGAGGTCCCAATCTTCGGAGTTGCGTTTAATTCTTTCCAATAAATCCCATTTGAATTCAATAGTCTTCATCATAAAAGCGCCAGCACAAGAAGTATCAAGCATGGTGCAATTGTTATCAGAAAGCCGAGCATAAAATTTTTGAATAATCATTTCTCTTGAGAGCTCATGATTGGGGCATCAATATAACATTGATTTAGTCCTCCCCCAACCTTGAGCGATGCTTTCTCCTTCGTGAGGCCAAAAATTATATATATAAATGCGATCACGATGAACTAGATGCATAGGATAAAACTTTGATGAAATTCCAATTTCAATCGTTTGTAGTTCCAAGACTCCATATCATCACATAGCCTATACCATGTCGATGCATCTCCCCTCAAAGATAAAGGGAAGACCTTCTTCTTAACAACATCTCCGGGTACACCTACAAGCTTAAATAATCCACAAACTTCATCCACATATATTAGATGCTCATCAGGATGTTTTGTTCCATCTCCTAAAAAAGGATTAGCTAGCAGTTTTTCTACCATACCCAAAGGAATTTCAAAGAAGGCATTTTCATTTTCAGTAGGTTCAGTAGGTTGAGGAGCAACTCTTTGATCTACTGGTCGGGGTGAAGATACCCCGAACAAGCCCCTCAGAGGATTACTTTCCATAGTAACAAGTGACAGTAAATTTCAGCACACTATATAAATTTTTCCTTACCAAATTCCACCTACCAAAGGCGCTTCACTCCCCGGCAACGGCGCCAGAAAAGAGTCTTGATGACCCACAAGTATAGGGGATCTATCGTAGTCCTTTCGATAAGTAAGAGTGTCGAACCCAACGAGGAGCAGAAGGAAATGATAAGCGGTTTTCAGCAAGGTATTCTCTGCAAGTACTGAAATAAGTGGTAACAGATAGTTTTGTGATAAGATAATTTGTAACGAGCAACAAGTAACAAAAGTAAATAAGGTGCAGCAAGGTGGCCCAATCCTTTTTGTAGCAAAGGACAAGCCTGAACAAACTCGTATATGATGTAAAGCGCTCCTGAGGACACATGGGAATATCGTGAAGCTAGTTTTCATCACATTCATATGATTCACGTTCGGTACTTTGATAATTTGGTATGTGGGTGGACCGGTGCTTGGGTTCTGCCCTTACTTGGACAAACATCCCACTTATGATTAACCTCTATTGCAAGCATCCGCAAATACAACAAAAGTATTAAGGTAAACCTAACCATAGCATGAAACATATGGATCCAAATCAACCCCTTACAAAGCAGCACATAAACTAGGGTTTACGCTTCTGTCACTCTAGCAACCCATCAGCTACTTATTACTTCCCAATGCCTTTCTCTAGGCCCAAACAATGGTGAAGTGTCATGTAGTCGACGTTCACATAATACCACTAGAGGAGAGACAACATACATCTCATCAAAATATCGAACGAATACCAAATTCACATGACTACTAATAGCAAGACTTCTCCCATGTCCCGAGGAACAAAAGTAACTACTCACAAAGCATAAACATGTTCATAATCAGAGGGGTATTAATATGCATATAGGATCTGAACATATGAACTTCCACCAATTAAACCAACTAGCATCAACTACAAGGAGTAATTAACACTACTAGCAACCTACTAGCACCAATCCCGGACTTGAGACAAGAATTGGATACAAGAGATGAACTAGTGTGACGCCCCGAGACCGTTGCGCCAGGTGTCTTCCAGTTATTCATTGATGTTGCCTTGTCTTTTGCTTGCGTGTTGTTTTTCATCATGTCATCATGTGCATTCCATCATCATGTTTTCAAAACGTGCATCCGTCTGGGTTCCCCAGTTCCGTCCGTTGTCCGTTCCGAGCCCTACCACACTTGCACGCGCCCGCGGCATGTCCGAAATATTATTTTATAAGTGACCAGAAAATGTTCTCGGTTTGGGATGAAAGTTGGCGTGCGGTGTTGTTATAGTGTTAGTAGGTCACCTGCCAAGTTTCATCGCATTCGGAGTTCGTTTGATAGCCCAACCATTAAACTATAGCGGCAGTATAGCCGGTCTATCGTCGGACGTTTTCGGTCACCGGAAACAGTCGCCGGGCCTCCCTCTCTTCTCTTCTCTTAGCTCGAGACCGTCTACATAGCTCTCTACCTACCGCCAGGCCTATCCGAAGCTCTCTCGTCAGCCCGCGGACCTCCTCGCGTGCGCGTCCGAAGGCTGTCCCGAACCCCACCCGGACAGTCGTCACAGCTGTGTCCGGATCATCCCCGAACGTCTACAAAACATCACCGTTTCTTTGTTTGGACTCCCTAAGCCATTCATCTCTGACCGTCCGATTTTGATTGGATGATCCAAAATACTCCTCCTATCTATATTCTGGTATTTATAGACGACCCCTAACCCTAAATCCTAGGACATTTGTCCCCCTAGCCGCCGCCACCCACTCACCATTTTCCCCTCGGGATCCATCCCCACCTATCAGCATCTAACCCCTGATCCCCTCCTCTCGATCTCTTTGGATCGAGGACACCACCGCCTCCGCCCGAGAGCCACCAGCAGGACCCCGTCAAGCCCCCGCCTCGTCGAGTTTTCCTCGCCGCCTGGATCCTTTCCCCTACCGTCGGACCTCCCTGCAAGCGCTCGCCCGCCTCCATGCTCGTTTTGGTTCAGGAGAGGAGCTCCTGACCATGCCTCCCACATTGCCGCTTGCTCGCCGGAGCGCCGTCGCCGGTGACCACCTTCAGCAAGACCCCCGCACCCCTGCCTCACTTTTTCTTCTCCGCTGAAGCCCTCTCTCTCTTTCCCTCACGATCTCTCTCTCTCTCTCTCTGTGTGTCTTCGCAACATCGCCAGGGATGGCCTCCCGCACATCCACCAGGTCGACCCCTCTCGGGATTTCGCTGCTGCTCCTCCTGCCGGAGAGCACCACCAGCAGCGCCACCAGGCCTCTGATCCATTCCTTTTTCCTTCCCTCTTGCCTGAGCAGAGCTCCGCTTCCGCTCGATCTGCTGCCCTCCGTCTATGCTTTGCCCCGCTCCCTGGGTCCTACCGGGAACCGGCTCCCCGTCGTCAGGACTTCTCGGATCCGCGCCGTTGCCTCGCGATGCCCCGACCACGAGCTCTTCCTGCTGCCGCCTGCTTCCTTCCATCGAGTGCCGGGTCGAACGAGAACAGCTCCAGCCTCACCTCGCCTCCATCCGTCGCTGCCGCCTCGGCCTCGGACCTGCCGGGTCCCTCGCCCTCGCCGCTCCCTGCTGACTTTGCCGGAGCCGCGCCTCCCCTTGCCTGAGAGCGCCGGCCATCTCCCTCGCCGGAGTCGCGTCCTGCTTCCGGTCGAGCAGCGCCTTGTCATTCGCCTCCTCTGCCTCTGTTCGAGAGGAGATGATGCAGACGCGCCCGGTCACTCGCGTTGACCGCGACCTGCCCTTCACCTTCGCCTCATGGGCCACCAGGAACCTCCCCAACCCGGCCTGCTTCGGCCTCCCTCCACCACCGGCCTGACCTGGCCCTCTAGTGAGAAGCCCAGTCCACCTAAGATGCAACCCAGTTTCTGTTTTTTTACAGATCTGCGAATTTAGTTATTATTCCAGTAAAACAGTTTTGCAGAAAACCCCCCAAGCATCATGCATTTAATAACTGTTGAACCGTGCATCGGATTAAAACAAACTTAATATGAAAGTTGTTTAGAATTTCATCTAGTTTCATAATATGTCATTTTCATGCATGTTTAAAATGTTCTTTGTTTAAATTTGCTCCTATGCCATGTTAAAATTATTTAATTCATAACTAATTAACCATAGCTCCATTTTAAATAAACTTTATATGTAAATGGGGTAGAATTTTGCCTAGTTTAACAAGGTGGCTTTACTTTGCATGTTTAACAACCCTAAAATTGTGTTTAGGGCAGATCAGTACCAAAACTAATATATGCATATGGGGATTTACCGGAATTGTTGTTTTGTTGTTCCGGCCTCATTTAAACTTGACTAGATAGGTAGTTTTACTTTGCTTCACCCTCTTGCCATGTTTTAACAACATTTAATATTGTTGGGTACATAAACGAGATCGAACTAAATAACTTGAATGTGGTGTTTCGCCAATATGCAATGGAGTTGCATATTGAGCTCCACTTAATTTGTAGTGTTGTTTGTTGCATTTTGCCATGCCATGCCCTCTTTAAACCGGACATGCATCATACTTGTTGTGCATCATGCCATGTTGTTGTAGTGGTTGTTTATTATGTTGTTTGCTTCTTTCCGGGTTGCCTTTCTTATGAGCTTCGGTTCCGTTCCAGAGTTGTGAGGAACCGTTCGGCTACGTCCGTTTGTCTTCTTCATGGACTCGTTCTTCTTCCTTGCGGGATTTCAGGCAAGATGATCATACCCTTGAAATCACTTCTATCTTTGCTTGCTAGTTGCTCGCTCTTCTGCTATGCCTATGCTGCGATACCTACCACTTGCTTATCATGCCTCCCATATTGTTGAACCAAGCCTCTAACCCACCTTGTCCTAGCAAACCATTGTTTGGCTATGTTACCGCTTTGCTCAGCCCCTCTTATAGCGTTGTTAGTTGCAGGTGAAGATTGAAGCTTGTTCCATGTTTGGAACATGGATATTCTTGTTGGGATATCACAATATCTCTTATTTAATTAATGCATCTATATACTTGGTAAAGGGTGGAAAGCTCGGCCTTATGCCTGGTGTTTTGTTCCACTCTTATCGCCCTAGTTTCCGTCATATCGGTGTTATGTTCCCGGATTTTGCGTTCCTTACGCGGTTGGGTCATAATGGGAACCCCTTGACAGTTCGCCTTGAATAAAACTCCTCCAGCAAGGCCCAACATTAGTTTTACCATTTGCCACCTAGCCTTTTTTTCTTTCCCTTGAGTCGGCCGACTCAAGGGTCATCTTATTTTAACCCCCCCGGGCCAGTGCTTCTCTAAGTGTTGGTCCAATTGAGCGATATCCGAGGCTACCAGGGGCAACTCTGGGCTAGCTTAACCGACATCTTGCTCATCCGGTGTGCCTAAGAACGAGATATGTGTAGCTCCTATCGGGATTTGTCGGCACATCTGGGTGGCTTTGCTGGTCTTGTTTTACCATTGTTGAAATGTCTTGTAACCGGGATTCCGAGCCTGATCGGGTCTTCCCGCTAGAAGGAATATCCTTCGTTGACCGTGAGAGCTTGTGATGGGCTAAGTTGGGACACCCCTGCAGGGTTTTGAACTTTCGAAAGCCATGCCCACGGTTATGGGCAGATGGGAATTTATTAATGTCCGGTTGTAGAAAACCTGAAGTTGAACTTAATTAAAATACATCAACCGCGTGTGTAACCGTGATGGTCTCTTCTCGGTGGAGTCTGGGAAGTGAACACAGTGTTGGAGTTATGCTTGACGTAGGTTGTTCTAGGATCACTTCTTGATCATAGTTGTTCGACCGTGCTTTTGCCTTCTCTTCTCGCTCTCTTTTGCGAATAGGTTAGCCACCATATATGCTAGTCGCTTGTTGCAGCTCCACATCATACCTTTACCTTACCCATAAGCTTAAATAGTCTTGATCGCGAGGGTGCGAGATTGCTGAGTCCCCGTGGCTCACAGATACTTCCAAAACCAGTTTGCAGGTGCCGATGATACCGTTCAGGAGACTCAACCAATCTCAAGGAGGAGCTCGATGAAGATCTTGTCCTTTGTGTTGTTTCGTTCTAGTTGATCAATAGTGGAGCCCAGTTGGGGTCGATCGGGGATCTGTGTAGCTTTTGGGGTAGTCTTCTTTTATTTTGGTTCCGTAGTCGGACCTTGATTGTATCTGGATGATGTAATGCTTTATTCATGTATTTGTGTGAAGTGGCGATTGTAAGCCAACTATGTATATTTTCCCTTATTGTATTACATGCGTTGTTTGTGAAGATTACCTCACTTGCGACATTGCTTTCAATGCGGTTATGCCTCTAAGTCGTGCTTCGACACGTGGGAGATATAGCCGCATCGAGGGCGTTACAAGTTGGTATCAGAGCCTTCCCCGACCTTAGGAGCCCCCTGCTTGATAAAATAGTTGGCGTTGTTGAGTCTAGAAAAATGTTTTGAGTCATTTAGGAATTATATATCGGAGAGTTTAGGAATTTTTTTTACTCCTCAGTCCCTTCGTCGCTCTGGTGAGGCATCCTGACATAGAGTTTTGACTCTCCTCTTCTCAAATTTCACTAATTTTTTTAGGATCACGCGGGTATCTTGGAATCATTCCGATGGTTTTGTGATGAGAACATTGTTCTTGGTGCCTCCTGTCATTTAGGGGTTGTGGCAGTGTCCCGGGGAGTTGAGCTCCGAGGTGTTGTCGTCACAATTTTATCGTTGCAGTTCTGGAATACCTGAGTTTAGTTTCGCCGACATCGAAAATCTCTTTTATGCAGTTGTTGGTGAGATAACCTCGACGCCACCCAGTACTGGGGCGGGAGTTCGGGAGTATTGCCATAACTCGTATAACGGATGCTTTTCGAAGGTTGAGGTAAATGATTTCTGTAGTTTTCTTGGTTATGTGTTGAAGGATGGATACAACTGGATGTAGGATTTGCTAGCTTTGGGTGAGATATTATGCTTCCCCTGTATCCCCAACACCCGATTGCATAACCGGAAAATTTCGGGATTTTATAAGTGGGAATTCAAGTAGCTCTTAGGATATCTTTCCGACAGATGTATGATATGAAATTGGGGTTCGACGTCTAGTGGTCCGCCTATTCACGGTCGGTTTTACAGTGGTCTCGTTGTGTCTTAAAGAGTCCTTGGCTATGCCGACTCAGGGATGCTTCGTATGTCATGTGCACTGCCTTGTACATGATGGTGCTGTACGATCGAGCCCGTCTAGGCCCCACCACGAAAACTTTGGACGAAATCTCTATCATATGTTTGTTCCGGCTTATTCTGCAAGCCAATCCTTTGTTTTGTTCTGAGTTGTGGTATTCGAGTTGCTTCAAAGTCGAATGTTGATTCCATACCTTCTCTAAGCGATGTTCTCATATTTCTATGCGAATACCAATCCTTCTTGATCATCGAGATTGTCTTGCCAATCCTTTTCAACCGATGTGTTTCTCTTCTAGTGGATCCGATCACTTCAACATTCGCAAGATCAATTATCAGTTCTTCTCAATGGTGTTTTCTTCATCCGTTCCAAGTTGTCTTTATTTTCCCACCCACCCACCCTTCTTCTTCGAGGACTCAGATTTCTTCATCAGGTATCCATTTTATTCTTGTGAAGTCTCTCCATCCTTTTCCGTCAATGTTCTTATCCGGTGATTCTCATGAAGATACTAATGGAGCCTCAAGTTCATCATTATTTGCTCTTTTTCTTCTCCGGTGGAACCAATTCAAGCTTTTGGTGTTGATCATATCCCTTTTCCCTCATTTCTAATGCTTTCTCATGCCGGTGCACCTCGTAATCATTCACCTCTCGCTATTCAATTGTTCCGGAGTGCTCAAGATATTTCGAAGATTCATGTTTCCACTCTGCATTCATTCAAGATCTTTCGAGGTTGTTATCTCATTCTAGTCATTTAATTCAACCGGCATAATCTTCCTTTTAAATAGTTCAACAGTGTATCTTTTCAGTGGGCCCTAACCCACAGGTCTTTTCCCAGGATCTTACCTGACTCTTCTTGTTTTCCCGGAGCTATCCTCAAATTTCTTTTCGAAGTTTGACGTAAGAATGATTTATCATCAGTCAAATGTCTTTCTCCAAGATCTTCCAAATTCTTTTCATCATTGGCTCAACTTTTCTATTCTTCTTTATTCCGGAGTGTCTCAACAATTCACAATGGTGTTTCTCATCGTCATTCTCAGATTTTGAAGACCGAAGAAGAGTTCCTCTTAAATCCTTATCCGCTCTCTTGAAGATTCGTGATTCTAGCTTGTTGTCGTCCTCTCATAATTGTTTTGATTGTGAGAATTCTTTTCACCCTTCTGAATCATTTCAGGAACCTTTGCCAGTTTGATTCTCTGAAGGCCATCATCTCAGAATTATTCATTTTCAGATTTCAGCTATTGTTCTCCAATCTTACAGGTGCATTATTCAAATATCCTCTAGTCAGCTTGTGATATTTTCATTCACTTGCATCTAAATTCTCTCAAGTTTCTTCGTTCATTTCATAATTCTTCCCGGTGTTTCTTTACCTTTTCTTCAATCTTTTTTTTTCAATTCTTACGGTGGTTCGTTCAAGATTTCTATTCCTTCATTATCATATCAATTTATTCATTGGTTAAATCCTACCGGTGGTCCATTGAGTTTATGCTATATCTCTCTTAATCCTGTGCAACGAGAATAAGTAGTATGCCAAATACGTTGCTTGTCATCAATTTAATTGGTGAAGGATAAGCATAATGTAATTCTCATTCTTGTTTCATCGAGTGAATTTAATTCCTTATTCCGGAGTGGTTCATCATACATATTCTTGGTTTCAAGTGCTCACCTTTCTTTCCCGGAGTTCCAAGCTCTTGCAATTATGTTATCATGGAGATCTATCTAAATCTTTACAAGGTTCCACCTTGTGTTTTCAACTACCATTTCTTTCCGTTTGATCATTCTTTTGTTTTAACGGAGTTCTTCATGGAGGCTCTACATAATGGTTCATCAAGGACTTAATCTGTGCTCGAAATGTTCATCAAGATTCTTCTCAGAGGAGCTCAAGCATTCTTCATTTTGCAATCCGGAGTGCAATTCTTTTCTTCCGTATCATTGTAGGTGGTATTATGTCATTCTTGGTAATCTGAGTTCATGTTCCATGATTCACATGTTGTTAAGAATGAGATACTTTAAATCCATCAATCTCTTCTTTGGAGTTATCTTAGGTTATATTTCACCTAAAGCCTTCCCTAAGGATTGTTGCTATCTATGGTGCTTATAAAGGACCCAAGTTCTTTGTTATCCTCCCGGTGAATTACTTTCCCGTCTCCTAAGGATGCCTTCTCAAGCTCTTTTGTGGCATAAGACGGCATTTTCTTCTCCATTCTTTTATTTCAATTGTCTATATTCTATTATTTCTTCCAGAGGCCTTGTGATGTTGCTCTTTTCAATCATCATCTTGAATTGTGAAGATCATGTTTTTCTTTTCGTGCTTATCCGCTTAACCGGAGTGTCGTTCCCTCTTATCAAATTCTTCCCATTCTGCCAAGTTTTGCCTCCCTTCTCAGACGGAGTGCTGCCCAAATTATATCATCTTTATTTCCTCTCTACCTTGTTCTAACAGGAGTGTTGTCTCTATTATTCCCCTTCTAACCGGAATCTCATCCAAGTGCTTTCATTTTGCAAAGCCCATATTCTGCACCTCCATTTCCAACCGGAGTGCTGTTCGAATTTGTTCTTCCTTGTTCCTCTTTTCTAACGGAGTGTTTTCAACTTCGTCCATCTTCGTTGTTTTCCTCTTTAAATTTTTTCAACCTCGCAATGTTCTTTGGTTTCACTCATTTGTCAAAGAAGCAATTAGTTTTACCTCTCCTCTTCCTCTTCCATTTTCCCCTCCGGTGCCATTCTAGATCTTGGGACAAGATCCTCTCAAAGTGGTGGAGTGTTGTGACGCCCCGAGACCGTTGCGCCAGGTGTCTTCCAGTTATTCGTTGTTGTTACCTTGTCTTTTGCTTGCGTGTTGTTTTTCATCATGTCATCATGTGCATTGCCTCATCATGTTTTCAAAACTTGCATCCGTCCGGGTTCCCCAGTTCCGTCCGTTGTCCGTTCCGAGCCCTACCACACTTGCACGCGCCCACGGCATGTCCGAAATATTATTTTATAAGTGGCCGGAAAATGTTCTCGGTTTGGGATGAAAGTTGGCGTACGGTGTTGTTATAGTGTTAGTAGGTCGCCTGCCAAGTTTCATCGCATTCGGAGTTCGTTTGATAGCCCAACCATTAAACTATAGCGGCAGTATAGCCGGTCTATCGTCGGACGTTTTCGGTCTCCGGAAACAGTCGCCGGGCCTCCCTCTCTTCTCTTCTCTCAGCTCGAGACCGTCTACACAGCTCTCTACCTACCGCCAGGCCTATCCGAAGCTCTCTCGTCAGCCTGTGGACCTCCTCGCGCGCGCGTCCGAAAGCTGTCCCGGACCCGACCCGGACAATCGTCACCGTTGTGTCCGGATCATCCCCGAACGTCTACAAAACATCACCGTTTCTTTGTTTGGACTGCCTAAGCCATTCATCTCCGACCGTCCGATTTTGATTGGATGATCCAAAATACTCCTCCTATCTATATTCTGGTATTTATAGACAACCCCTAACCCTAAATCCTAGGACATTTGTCCCCCTAGCCGCCGCCACCCACTCACCATTTTCCCCTCGGGATCCATCCCCACCTATCAGCATCTAATCCCTGATCCCCTCCTATCGATCTCGTTCGGATCGAGGCCACCACCGCCTCTGCCCGAGAGCCACCAGCAGGACCCCGTCAAGCCCCCGCCTCGTCGAATTTTCCTCGCCGCCCGGATCCTTTCCCCTACCATCGGACCTTCCTGCAAGCGCTCGCCTGCCTCCATGCTCGTTTTGGTTACGGAGAGGAGCTCCTGACCATGCCTCCCACATTGCCGCCTGCTCGCCGGAGCGCCGTCGCCGGTGACCACCTTCAGCAAGACCCCTGCGCCCCTGCCTCTCTTTTTCTTCTCTGCTGAAGCCCTCTCTCTCTTTCCCTCAAGATCTCTCTCTCTCTCTGTGTCTTCGCAGCATCGCCAGGGATGGCCTCCCGCACATCCGCTAGGTCGACCCCTCTCGGGATTTCGCTGCTGCTCCTCCCGCCGGAGAGCACCACCAGCAGCGCCTCCAGGCCTCTAATCCATTCCTTTTTCCTTCCCTCTGGCCTGAGAAGAGCTCCGCCTCCGCTCGATCTGCTGCCCTCTGTCTATGCTTTTCCCCGCGCCCTGGGTCCTACCGGGAACCGGCTCCCCGTCGTCAGGACTTCTCGGATCCGCGCCGTTGCCTCGCGATGCCCCGACCTTGAGCTCTTCCCGCTGCCGCCTGCTTCCTTCCGTCGAGCGCTGGGTCGAACGAGAACAGCTCCAGCCTCGCCTCGCCTCCATCCGTCGCTGCCGCCTCAGCCTCGGACCTGCCGGGTCCCTTGCCCTCGCCGCTCCCTGCTGACTTCGCCGGAGCCGCGCCTCCCCTTGCCTGAGAGCGTCGGCCATCTCCCTCGCCGGAGTCGCGTCCTGCTTCTGGTCGAGCAGCGCCTTGTCATGCGCCTCCTCTGCCTCTGTTCGAGGGGAGATGATGCAGACGCGCCCGGTCGGTCGCGTTGACCGCGACCTGCCCTGCTCCTTCGCCTCGTGGGCCACCAGGAACCTCCCCAACCCGGCCTGCTTCGGCCTCCCTCCACCACCGGCCCGACCTGGCCCTCTCATGAGAAGCCCAGTCCGCCTAAGATGCAGCCCAATTTCTGTTTTTTTACAGATCTGCGAATTTAGTTATTATTCTAGTAAAACAATTTTGCAGAAAACCCCCCAAGCATCATGCATTTAATAACCGTTGAACCGTGCATCGGATTAAAACAAACTTAATATGAAAGTTGTTTATAATTTCATCTAGTTTCATAATATGCCATTTTCATGCATCTTTAAAATGTTTAAAATGCTCTTTTTTTAAATTTGCTCCTATGCCATGTTAAAATGATTTAATTCATAACTAATTAACCGTAGCTCCATTTTAAATAAACTTTATATGTAAATGGGGTAGAATTTTGCCTAGTTTAACATGGTGGCTTTACTTTGCATGTTTAACAACCCTAAAATTGTGTTTAGGGCAGATCAGTACCAAACCTAATATATGCATATGAGGATTTACTGGAATTGTTGTTTTGTTGTTCCGGCCTCATTTAAACTTGACTAGATAGGTAGTTTTACTTTGCTTCACCCTCTTGCCATGTTTTGACAACATTTAATATTGTTGGGTACATAAACAAGATCGAACTAAATAACTTGAATGTGGTGTTTCGCCAATATGCAACGGAGTTGCATATTGAGCTCCACTTAGTTTGTAGTGTTGGTTGTTGCATTTTGCCATGTCATGCCCTCTTTAAATCGGACATGCATCATACTTGTTGTGCATCATGCCATGTTGTTGTAGTGGTTGTTTACTATGTTGTTTGCTTCTTTCTGGGTTGCCTTTCTCATGAGCTTCAGTTCCGTTCCGGAGTTGTGAGGAACCGTTCGGCTACGTCCATTTGTCTTCTTCATGGACTCGTTCTTCTTCCTTGCGGGATTTTAGGCAAGATGATCATACCCTCGAAATCACTTCTATCTTTGCTTGCTAGTTGCTCGCTCTTCTGCTATGCCTATGCTGCGATACCTACCACTTGCTTATCATGCCTCCCATATTGTTGAACCAAGCCTCTAACCCACCTTGTCCTAGCAAACCCGTTGTTTGGCTATGTTACCGCTTTGCTCAGCCCCTCTTATAGCGTTGTTAGTTGCAGGTGAAGATTGAAGCTTGTTCCATGTTTGGAACATGGATATTCTTGTTGGGATATCACAATATCTCTTATTTAATTAATGCATCTATATACTTGGTAAAGGGTAGAAGGCTCGGACTTATGCCTGGTGTTTTGTTCCACTCTTTCCACCCTAGTTTCCGTCATATCGGTGTTATGTTCCCGTATTTTGTGTTCCTTACGCGGTTGGGTCATAATGGGAACCCTTGATAGTTCGCCTTGAATAAAACTCCTCCAGCAAGGCCCAACATTGGTTTTACCATTTGCCACCTAGCCTTTTTTCTTTCCCTTGAGTCGGCCGGCTCAAGGGTCATCTTATTTTAACCTCCCCGGGCCAGTGCTTCTCTAAGTGTTGGTCCAACTGAGCGATGTCCGAGGCTACCAGGGGCAACTCTGGGCTGGCTTACCCGACGTCTTGCTCATCCGGTGTGCCCTGAGAACGAGATATGTGCAGCTCCTATCGGGATTTGTCGGCACATCTGGGTGGCTTTGCTGGTCTTGTTTTACCATTGTCGAAATGTCTTGTAATCGGGATTCCGAGCCTGATCGGGTCTTCCCGCTAGAAGGAAAATCCTTCGTTGATTGTGAGAGCTTGTGATGGGCTAAGTTGGGACACCCCTGCAGGGTTTTGAACTTTCGAAAGCCGTGCCCGCGGTTATGGGTAGATGGGAATTTGTTAATGTCCGGTTGTAGAAAACCTGAAGTTGACCTTAATTAAAATACATCAACCGCGTGTGTAACCGTGATGGTCTCTTCTCGGCGGAGTCCGGGAAGTGAACACAGTGTTGGAGTTATGCTTGACGTAGGTTGTTCTAGGATCACTTCTTGATCATAGTTGTTTGACTACGCTTTTGCCTTTCTTCTCGCTCTCTTTTGCGAATAGGTTAGCCACCATATATGCTAGTCGTTTGCTGCAGCTCCACATCATACCTTTACCTTACCCATAAGCTTAAATAGTCTTGATCGCGAGGGTGCGAGATTGCTGAGTCCCCATGGTTCACAGATACTTCCAGAACCAGTTTGCAGGTGCCGATGATACCGTGCAGGAGACTCAACCAAGCTCAAGGAGGAGCTCGATGAAGATCTTGTCCTTTGTGTTGTTTCGTTCTAGTTGATCAGTAGTGGAGCCCAGTTGGGGTCGATCGGGGATCTGTGTAGCTTTTGGGGTAGTCCTCTTTTATTTTGGTTCCGTAGTCGGACCTTTATTGTATCTGGATGATGTAATGCTTTATTCATGTATTTGTGTGAAGTGGCGATTGTAAGCCCACTATGTATCTTTTCCCTTATTGTATTACATGGGTTGTTTGCGAAGATTACCTCACTTGCGGCATTGCTTTCAATGCGGTTATGCCTCTAAGTCATGCTTCGACACGTGGGAGATATAGCCGCATCGAGGGCGTTACAACTAGGGTTTTGAGATGAGATGGTGCTGATGAAGATGTTGATGGAGATTGCCCTCTCCCGATGAGATGAGCGTTGGTGATGACGATGGCGATGATTTCCCCCTCTGGGAGGGAAGTTTCCCCGGCAGAACAGCCCCGCCAGAACCCTAGATTGGCTCCGCCAAGGTTCCGCCTCGTGGCGGAGGAGTTTTGTCCGAGAAGATGGCTTATGATTTTTTCCCACTGAAAGAGTCCATATAGCAGAAGATGGTCACCGGAGGGCCACCAGGGGCCCACCTGGTAGGGGGGCGCGCCCAGGGGGGTAGGGCGCGCCCCCACCCTCGTGGGAAGGGTGTGGCGCCCTAGTGAAGTTCTTGAGCTCAATGTTTTTTATATATTTGGAAACCATCATCCGCGAAGTTTTAGGACTTTTGGAGATGTGCAGAATAGGTCTCTAATATTTGCTCCTTTTCCAGCCAGAATCCAAGCTGCCGGCATTCTCCCTCTTTATGTAAACCTTGTAAAATAAGAGAGAATAGGCATAAGTATTGTGACATAATGTGTAATATCAGCCCATAATGCAATAAATATTGATATAAAAGCATGATGCAAAATGGACGTATCACTCGTCTGCTCTAGTGACGAATTCCGATCCCCATTCCTGCAACCCCTTCTTGCAAAGATGACACCATGGAAATGCTTCGTGAGTGCCCGTATGATGGCCGCGTCGTCCCAGAGCGCCGCCGCCTATGAGAGCGCGCCCGCCTACGCCGAGAGTGCCGCCGCATCCGCATTGAGCGCGGATGCATCCGTCGAGAGGGCATCTGCGGCAGTCGACAGGGCAGCTGTAGCAACGACGGCTGCAAACACTGAGAGCGCTCGAGCTGCCGTCGGTGCCGCCGATGTTGCCCTGGCCTGGGTCGAGGCCATCCACACCAAGATCAAGGACATACACACCAATATATTCTAGGCCACCTCGGAATCCAACATGCAACCCACGTCCAAAAAGGCAGCGGTGGCCATGGAGCACCTGCTTCCTCATGAGATCACCGAGCGGGAGCTGGAGATGCAGGAGGCAACGGAGATCGAGGAGCGCCGGGAGGAGGAGTTGCGCGTGGCCGAGGTCGAGGTAGAGAAGAGTCTGTCCGTCGAGGAATCGACGATGGAGTACCAACACGAGCTCTAGTGCAGCCACTACTATGAGTACTACAACCTTGAGGGTGGCGTCGAGGACGAGGACGAGGACGCGATCGACTTTAGCAGGGGGACGCGGAGTCCACCAATAGCGGCATGTCACCAGGACAAGTCCTCGACGTCTCATCTCAAACCGGCGATGCATAGGCCAACGCAGCGGCGGCTTTGTTAAAATTATCCGTACTTAGGCTTTTTTTTAATGCTGGTCTTTTGTTAGAGCAATGTTTAGGTCAACTGGCTCTATTTAGTTACTAAAATTGCTCGATTTAGTACGTGTGGTCTGTGTGCTGTATGCTCTTTTGTGTGTCAAAATTAGCAAGCGATGTTAAATTATGCAATGACATGGATGAGGATAGTACCCAGGGAAATTTCCACCAAAATTTGAGTTATCAAACTCATCCCGTGCGCTTAAAGCAGAAGAATCGTTTGCGATGCACACAATTATTCAAAGTGAATGGTGTCCGGCGGCAACGCGCACAAAGTTTCCCTCCACATTTCAAATTTTTTTGGCCTACCACAAAAATATCTACCTCCGCCCCACCCTTCCCCACCCCCTTTTCTCCCCGACCACAAGTCACATTTCCCCTATTTCCTCCTTCCTTCCTTCCGAGACCATAGCCGTTTCCTCCCTTGCTTCCTCGCTCTCGCTGTCTTGCATCCTACTGATACGTCCATTTTGCATCATGCTTTTATATTGATATTTATTGCATTATGGGCTGCTATTACACATTATATCACAATACTTATGCTTATTCTCTCTTATTTTACAAGGTTTACATGAAGAGAGAGAATGCCGGCAGCTGGAATTCTGGACTGGAAAAGGAGCAAATATTAGAGACCAACTCTACACAACTCCAAAAGTCCTGAAACTTCACAGAGCTTATTTTTGGAATATATAAAAAATATTTGGGTGAAGAAAGAACCAGAGGGGGTCCACCTGCCAGACACAAGGGTGGAGGGCACGCCCCACCCCCTGGGTGCGCCCCCCCGACCATGTGGGCCCCCTGGCAGGCCTCCGGTGCCCATCTTTGTCTATATGGTGTCTTTTACCCTGGAAAAAAATCAAGAAGAAGCTTTCAGGACGAAGCGCCGCCGTCTCGAGGCGGAACCTGGGCAGAACCAATCTAGGGCTCCGGCGGAGCTGTTCTGCCGGGGAAACATCCCTCCTGGAGGGGGAAATCGTCGTCATCGTCATCTCCATCGATCCTCTCATCGAGGGAGGGTCAATCTCCATCAACATCTTCACCAGCACCATCTCCTCTCAAACCCTAGTTCATGTCTTGTATTCGATCTCGGTCCCAAAACCTTAGATTGGTACCTGTGGGTTGCTAGTAGTGTTGATTACTCCTTGTAGTTGATGCTAGTTGGTTTATCCGGTGGAAGATTATATTTTCAGATACTTAATGATAATTAATACTCCTTTGATTATGATTATGAATATGCTTTGTGAGTAGTTATGTTTGTTCCTGAGGACATGGGAGAAGTCTTATTATAAGTAATCATGTGAATTTAGTATTTGTTCGATATTTTGATGAGATGTATGTTGTCTCTCCTCTAGTGGTGTTATGTGAACGTCGACTACATGACACTTCACTAGTAGATTATGGGTTGCTAGAGTGACAGAAGCTTAAACCCTAGTTTATGCGTTGCTTCGTAAGGGGCTGTTTGGATCCATATGTTTCATGCTATGGTTAGGTTTACCTTAATACTTCTTTCGTAGTTGCAGATGCTTGCGAGAGGGGTTAATCATAAGTGGGAGGCTTGTCCAAGGAAGGGCAGCACCCCAGCACCGGTCCACCCACATATCAAATTATCAAAGTAACGAACGCGAATCATATGAGCATGATGAAAACTAACTTGACAACAATTCCCATGTGTCCTCGGGAGTGCTTTGCTTTATACAAGAGTTTGTCCATGCTTGTACTTTGCTACGAAAAGGATTGTGCCACCTTGCTGCATCTTAGTTAGTTTATTTACTTGTTACCCGTTACAATTTATCTTATCACAAAACTATCTGTTACCGATAATTTCAGTGCTTGCAGAGAATACCTTGCTGAAAACCACTTGTCATTTCCTTCTGCTCGTTGTTGGGTTCGACAGTCTTACTTATCGAAAGGACTACGATAGATCCCCTATACTTGTGGGTCATCACCTACCGCCAGGGTCACCATGGTCTTCTTCAATGACCTCTCCAGTGGTTCCTCCTCCGACGACCAATTTTTTAGCACCCGGGTATGCCCTCCTCTCTCTCTCTCTCTCGTTATGGCTTGGAATGAAGGATTTTTAACCCAACGATCGATTTGAGTCATTTCTTCCTCTTGTAGCTCCCTAGGACCATGAGTTGCAACGAATGGCTGAAGATCTGCCTGCTCATTGTCACCATCAATCTCCATGCGTGAAGTTAGTTGTGTTTGAATATGTGGACAGTAGGAGGAAGTTTCTGGCATGTGCAGAGAAGGTTAGCCCCACTTTCGTTGTTACAAATCATTTGTTAGATGTGATTCAGACACTATCACTATGCTATGTTATTCTGGATGTTAAGACAATGCCACATTTTGTACCAAGTATCTAAAAATGTTGCCATCTCATCAACGGTGCCATTAGAAAATTATTTGGCACCACTCAGCAGTTTGTGCAGCTAACTTTGGTCCACACATCCGAGCAGCCAAGCAGTAAAATACTAAGTATTTTTGGCATGAAGGAACTGGGCATCGGAGCAACTAGGTGCTTTGGAGTCCGGGTCCCTGATTTTCTGCCGCTGCATTGGCTCGCCAGTGTAGGGCACCAGTGCCAAATGTAGCAACAGTTGTCTTTACACCGGTTTTGGCATACATAGTGGACGGCCTTTGTGCTATTAGTTCTATGTTACTAAATTTGTGCATGTACACACCTATTAGTATTAATTTGCTGTCATCCAAACACCGTGCTATGCTATTGCAGTTATATTTAGCTTCCTCATAAAATGTTCAATTTGTTCTTTATAGTACATGACTAAGAACTTGTAGCGTTGTTGTAGTTAATTATAGCTTCTGATGTTTCAGAATTTGGTTGTTGTCTTAGTAGCAATTAATTCATTTGCACATTGATCTTTTTGAGAAGATATGTCATAATTAACCTATTTCTTTAGTTTTTCATAATAAGTATTTGGTGATTTTCTATGTTGCTAGAAACCCATTTCCCCTACCGTCGGCGTCCTGGGAACGGGGGTACCTAGACTTTCCTGCATGCGGCCCACGGCGAGGCTCCGTCAATGGCCCAGTACGGCCGAGCTTCATCAACAATAACCCAAGACCCTCGCGCGGGGCCAAGCCTCGTGAGGCGGACGACACCAAGACCTCCCTGGGGGGCGGCCTCACCAGGCTGGCTCCTGAGGAGCGGAGATATCAATGCAAGGTGCACCTCGCAAGGCTCACATGATGTGAGCCATGACGACCAAGGCCAGGAGGGCGCTAGTGGGCGCAGTGTACAAGTTTCCTCTTTGGTGCCAAGGAGGCAAGCACAGGCGCGGAGTCCCGAAGAGTTAGGCAAAGGTTTCCATATCGGTGCAACAAGACCAAGACCGCCAGGACGGCAGGACGGTAGTCATCATGGAGCCCACCAAGGCATCACCACTAGAGGCTTTCGCAGGCGAAGACTACTTCTATCAGGATAACTTGTACTAGTTGTCCCCCTTTGAGGGAGTCCTGGATTAGGGGGTGTCCGGATGGCCGGACTATACCTTCAGCCGGACTCCTAGACTATGAAGATACAAGATTGAAGACTTCGTCCCGTGTCCGGAAGGGACTTTCCTTGGCGTGGACGGCAAGCTTGGCGATACGGATATGTAGATGTCCTACCATTGTAACCGACTTTGTGTAACCCTAACCCTCTCCGGTGTCTATATAAACCGGAGGGTTTTAGTCCGTAGGACAACATACAGAATAACAATCATACCATAGGCTAGATTCTAGGGTTTAGCCTCTCCGATCTCGTGGTAGATCTACTCTTGTACTACCCATATCATCAATATTAATCAAGCAGGACGTAGGGTTTTACCTCCATCAAGAGGGCCTGAACCTGGGTAAAACTTTGTGTCCCTTGCCTCCTGTTACCATCCGGCCTAGACGCACAGTTCGGGACCCCCTACCCGAGATCCGCCGGTTTTGACACCGACATTGGTGCTTTCATTGAGAGTTCCTCTGTGTCGTCGCCATCAGGAAGGATGCCTCACCCCGTCTTTAAAGATGGCACCGTTGCTAAGAGAGCTTCGGCTGTCGGCCAAACCCTCCGGCTAGGTGGTTTTCTTATGACCGCCTGTTCGGCTTCTGCGCCGACGATGACCTCTCGAGCCATCGAAAACAATCTTCATGTCATCTCGGAACTCGCCGAGCAGTTAGATCCAATGGAGCTCTCCTCCATAAACGAGCTCTTGGATCGCATCGCCGCCCTGGGAGTCACTACGGATTACGACCAGATTGGGCCTAAACCCGATCTGAGAGAGATTAAGTCTCCCCAAGTCACCCATCATGTTGCCGTGGTAGAGGGACAGTGCGGTGACCCTTCATCTATCTTAAGGACTAGCTACATCCGGATTCCCGATCCCTTCAAGCCGGATACCCGCGGAGGGGAGGATATCACTCAAGACCTGAACTTAGAGTCAGGCGACTGGCTGGATTCATTGGACAGCATCCGGGAATCCAAATTTTCGAGTTCAAAAATTCCTCGGCCTGTGAGCCTCAGATTGGGTGAGGCTTCGGATTTAATTCCACCCACCCACCCGAACATAAGCGATCTATCCCACTTAACGATATTATAAACAACCGTGACGCAACGGGCCGGATTGCAAAATGGGCCATTGAGCTCCTCCCGTTCGACATAACTTATAAGCCATGGCGAGCCATCAAGTCGCAAGTTTTGGCCGACTTTGTCGCAGAATGGACGGAGGCCGAACTCCCCAAAGAGTACGACACATATTCAAATTGGATCATGCATTTCGACGACTCCAAGATGTTGGCCGGACTAGGGGCTGGCGTCGTTTTGACGTCCCCCACATGAGACACAGTTCAATACGTACTCCAGATTATGTACACAGACTCCAACAATGTAGCTTAATATGAGGCCCTTTTACATGGTCTCCGGATGGCAGTATCCATGGGCATTCAACGCCTAGAGGTGCGCGGGGACTCGAACCTCGCAATATCCCAAATAAATGGAGACTTTGATGCCAAGGATCCAAAAATGGCAGCTTATCGCAACGCCGTCCTAAAAATGTCAGCTCGGTTCGAAGGGCTTGAATTTCACCATATAGCCCGGGAAAATAATCAGGCGGCAGATGTCCTAGCATGCGTCGGTGCAAAACGCGATGTAGTCCCCCCCCCCAACATCTTCTTGGAAAGGCTGTTCAAGCCATCCGTAGTATGGGAAGGGGAGCCGAACAATAACAGCCCGGACCGAACCGCACTGCCCGACACCGAACATTCTGACACAATCGGAGGCTCTGCCAATGAAATAAAACCTTCAGCCCACGTAATAATGGCCGTCATAGCCCCGTGGACAGAACCATTCCTCGCGTACCTTACTAGGCAGGAGCTCCCCGAGGACCAAAATGAGGCACGCTGCATAGTGCGGCGATCCAAAGCCTACAAAGTCCACGAGGGAGAGATTTATAAGAAAAGCACTACCGGAGTCCTTCAAAGGTGCATCTACGAAGAGGAAGGGCGGAACCTCCTGGCTGAAATTCATGCCGGACTCGGCGGTCATCACGCTGCAGCTCGGTCCCTTGTAAGCAAGGCCCTCCGTACAGGCTTTTATTGGCCGACGGCCCGGGCAGACGCCCAGGACTTAGTCCAACGATGCGTTGGTTGCTAGCTCTTTGCAAACCAAAGCCATATGCCACCCACCGCCCTCCAAACTATCCCCATCACTTAGCCCTTCGCGGTCTGGGGGCTTGACATGGTTGGACCCCTTAAAGGCGGAACCCACAAGCAAAAATACTTACTGGTCATGGTGGATAAGTTCACCAAATGGATAGAAGCCAAGCCTGTTAAGACGGCCGAATCCGGACCGGTGATAGACTTTATATCCGGGGTTGTACACCGTTACGGCGTCCCCCACAGCATCATCACTGATAACGACACGAACTTTACGGCCGACGGGGTAAAACTCTGGTGCAAAAACATGGGCATCAAGCTCGATTATGCTTCTGTTTATCACCCACAAACTAACGGCCAGGTCAAACGTGCAAATGATCTTATCATGAGCGGCGTCAAACCCAGATTAGTGCGGTCCCTCAAGGAATCTAACACGCACTGGGTAGAGGAGCTCGACTCCGTACTCTGGGGGCTGCGGACCATGCCGAATCGCACCACCGGATACACACCATTCTTTATGGTGTACGGCGCAGAGGCAGTTTTGCCTTGCGACATAATTCATGACTCACCTGGAGTGCACATGTACAAAGAAAGAGAAGCCGAGCTCGATTGGCAGGACAGTTTGGACACATTGGAGGAGGAGCGTGACGTGGCAAAAACCCGTTCCGCATTCTATCAACAGCAGGCTCGAAGATACCAAAGCAGAGAAGTACGGGCCAAAAATTACAACGTTGGCGAATTAGTTCTACGCCTGCCAGACAAGAAAAAGGACAAACTCAAGCCCAAGTGGGAAGGTCCCTTCATAATTGACCAAGTCCTGACTGGTGGAGCATACCGCCTGCGAGATGCATCGGATAACCGACTCGAGCCGAACCCATGGAATGCAGCCCGTCTCCGAAGATTCTATGCCTAAGCGCTGGACTCTGTGTTCGTCTCCTTCCTCTGTCCATTTTTTATATACTGTTTGTCTTACATTTCTCTCCTTCTCCCCTTCCTTTCTTTTATAGCCTTTAAAGGCTCATCAAATGACGTGCTATTTGCACTCATTAAACCTGGGGGCTTTTTTTAACAGAAGCTTATTTATACGGGCTTCATGCCCAACACATGTGTTACACTTCCGCATGTACCTTTTATTTCACCATTTTATGCATCGATATGACTTAAGTTTTGGCCAAGCTGGGTTGCCTGGCTCCTACCCCTATGTTCCCGATTATTCAGCTAGGCGGTAAAGAGAGCACCTCTGCGATTGTTACTGCCGGATCAGCCGGATGTGTACCTCAGACTGGGTGAAGCCGAAAGCTAGCATTCTTAAGGGAATATTCAGTCGGTGACCTAAAAGATGATCTTTTCACTTATTTATTTATGCGCCCCAGATGCTTTTTCCCGCGTCTTTTTCGCAGAATGGGCATGCACTTTAGGGCATGCCTCCCAGGGAAAGGAACCCCTAACGGAACTATTCTCCCTGGAAGATGTTTCTTACTAACCATGTAATATAACATAACTAGTCAGGCACTTGTCTGTTCACGCACTAATGACCCCTACGCCTGGTCTCCATGCATTCCCCGGTTCTTATATAACCACATGGGAATTCGGACACACTCCGGACCGTCAGGTCCCGAGGCTGAAGCGAAAAGGTCGGCCATGACAAACAATCTACAATCCGGCTAGAAGGCACTATAAATGTCAATTAAATTACATAGTCATTCTAACTGATTGTATTCCTCTTCAATACTATCTAACCGGCTGTCTAGTTTACAGTCCTGCTGGGAATACTTTGCGTCCAATTCTACTTGGCAGTATACTAATCTTACAGGGATCTCCTTCCCATCGGGCCCCATAGGACCGACCTCGGCCATGTGGTTGGGGTCAGCCTTTGTGTACCGTGTCTTCACCATGGCCCAGGCCTCCCTAGCGCCTTGACGGCAGGCCGATATCTTCCACAATCGGAAGCGCCGCCGTGCTCCCTTTAGCTTCTCCACAAGCTCTCCAAGACCTTCGGGCATGGAGATGGATGGCCACAAGGCCTGGGCGACGCCTTGCATTGCCTGCCGAACTCGCTCGAGCAGTTGCGAGAGCTCGGGAAGAAGGTCACCCGTAGAACCGGGCATCTCCTCTGCAGGACGACCTGTTAGCACACCTACAGACATTACTCTGTTAGTCGACTTCCCCGCCGAACTTTTTTTCAAAGGTTCGTTCAAGCACTTACTAAATATGCCGCGCCGAAGCCGCTGATGCTCCTTAACGGAGTCTGACAGCTGGGCATGAACATCTTTCAGGTTGACGCCCAGCTTGGTGTTGGCATCTTGGAGATCGTTCTTGTCCCGCCTCACCTTTGTCAGCACCTTCTCACCAGCCTTCAGCTGGCGTAGGAGTTGTTGCCTTTCCAGACTCAATCCGGCGCCATCTGCAATTTCATTTGTCAGATTCACACCCATGTCGTGCTTCGCAAAATACTTATTTTTTGAAGTGTATATTACCAGAGGGGGTCTCCTTGGGCTCCCCTGCTGCGGCTAGTGCGGCCTCAAGTTGGGCTTTGCACTCTTCCAGCTCCTGGGACAGTAGGGAATTCTTTTCTGTAAGAACCTGCATAACAAATGATCCTTAAATCAGTTATTCTAACTGTTTCAAGTCTCGGGGGCTACTGGTATATATACATAATTACCAAAATTTTCTTACCCGTATGTCTTTTACATATTGCTCCGTGGCTCTGGCTAGACCATTTTGAGTGGCACGGAGGTACGCATCTCCCGAATTGAAGGCATCTAATGCCTCTTGGGAGAAACAAGCATCGCGAAGAATTGTCCGGCGACGCCTGTGGTTCATGGCACTCTCCACCTCAGAGTTGGTGGCAGACAACCTGTCCACATCCTCCGTCGGAGGAGCGTCCGGTGCGCACCTTGTGTTCGCCTCCGCCTCCGGACCAGGCTTTGGAGCCTGGCTGGTGGAGGCGCGATTGGCAGCCTCTCCGGATATAGTCCGGCGAGGTCTCTTTGTCCTGAAGAGAGCACGAGTGTTAATATGCCTTGAAGGTATAACACCTGGGATAAGGGGGCGCGCCATACCTTTGCGCTGACGCCTCGGTCCGGACTGCACCTCTTTTCTGCCCACGGGGCCCTGCGGCCCCTCTTTGGCTTGTCGCCGCAGGTTTGGCCTCCCGTCTCAAAAACCTCCCCTGCAAAGCTCGGTTGTAATCAGGAAACTGAAAACACGAGAGGGCGGACCCCTGTTCGGATACTAGGACTTCGATCTCAGTTACCTGGGAGGCCGGGATTAGCCCTGGGTAATCAGCCGTAATGGCCACCAAGGCGTTGTCCTTGCTCAATTGATAGAACACTCCATCAATCAGCTCCACAGATAAGTCCGGATCCTCTTGAGAGGCCGGGTCGAGGGACCGTCCTGGGTCCTCAGGTTGTGGAGGAGGGTTGTTTATTTCTTTGACAGCCTGGCGCAGTTCCTGCGTTGAAGTCGTTAGACTGAATATTTAACAATGGGAATATAAAACGGATGGGCAAGTAAATGTGACCACTTACCCAGCTTGGGGGATTGTACATAGAAAATCCACCCTGTGGGTTGACGCGGAGAAATTCCTCCTCTTCTCCCTTGTACAAAGCGGAAAAGGTCTTTGTTAGAGCCGCAGTCGAATCCGGTCCCTTACGTCCGTAGCGGGTGGCGTCGTCCTCCCCGTTGAAGTCCCACATGGGGTGGCTTCTATACTGTAGCGACTGCACCCCTCGCATGATGCATGCGGCCATGACCCCGATCATGGTCAGTCCGGAATGAGCTAACAATCTTATCCGGCCCATCAGGTAAAGGACGTCCTTGTCACTTTCCCTCTGAGGGCTCCGTGGACGCCAACTTAGGCTCATCTTTAGTGGAGCACTATTGAACTCAAGGAGGCCGATCCGGATAGGATCCGGCAGCGGGACGTCCTCTATGTAAAACCATTCCGAAGGCCAGTCCTCAGACGCCTTCTTTGGGGTTCCGGATAGATATCCGGTCCTGGCGATGCGCCACACTTCGGCTCCGCCCACTTGGTATATGGACTCCTTCTGAGAACGGGGCACAAGGCAGAATAGCTCTTTCCACAGCCCGAAATGAGCCTCAACACCCAAAAACAGCTCGCAGAGGGCTAGGAAGCCCGCGATATGCAATACGGAGGTAGGCGTAAGATTGTGTAACTGGAGGCCATATACTCCAGGAGCCCCCGGAGAAACGGATGGATTGGAAATCTGAGCCCTCTTATTAAATAAGGGACGAGGCAGACCCGCTCTCCTTTGGAGGGATTAGGGGCACTCTCCGCTTGCTCTCCACCATTATAGATGGCAAGACCGGCTCGAACCGGGACCATATAGGCCGGGGGTAGAAATACCTTGGTCTGGAGCGTCACTAGCTCGCTATGCGGGATGGAGCATCTCTCCCAATATCCAGGCTGAGGGCTGGAAGGGCGAAAGGAGGAGTTGCAAAGGTTGGCCATGATGGTATGGACCTTTGTCGGATGCGCTCCGATGAACACTCGTGAAGGGGAGAAGGTGTGGTTTGGATCTAAATCCTCGTCCCCTTAAATGGGCGGCTCATTTACGCGGCTAGGGGTGTGGATGTAAAAACACTCAGACTTTTCATATTCGTTTGACACATGGGAGACGGCCATTATTGGGCGTAGAAGCCAAGGAGCGCAACATTTACAAGAAACCGGACTTTATTCAACAGGTACACGGAATTTGGAGGAGAACCCTCCTTGCAATGCCGAAGACAATCTGCGCGCCGGACTCATCGTCATTGAAGCCTGGTTCGGGGGCTACTGAGGGAGTCCTGGATTAGGGGGTGTCCGGATGGCCGGACTATACCTTCAGCCGGACTCCTAGACTATGAAGATACAAGATTGAAGACTTCGTCCCGTGTCCGGAAGGGACTTTCCTTGGCGTGGAAGGCAAGCTTGGTGATACGGATATGTAGATCTCCTAACATTGTAACCGACTTTGTGTAACCCTAACCCTCTCCGGTGTCTATATAAACCGGATGTTTTAGTCTGTAGGACAACATACAGAATAACAATCATACCATAGGCTAGCTTCTAGGGTTTAGCCCCTCCGATCTTGTGGTAGATCTACTCTTGTACTACCCATATCATCAATATTAATCAAGCAGGACGTAGGGTTTTACCTCCATCAAGAGGGCCCGAACCTGGGTAAAACTTCATGTCCCTTGCCTCCTGTTACCATCCGACCTAGACGCACAGTTCGGGACCCCCTAGCCGAGATCCGCCGGTTTTGACACCGACACGCTTCAAATTTGGCCGTTGTGGGATCCCTTCCCGCCTTGCATTTGGTAAGATGAAAGTGCAACTTTCCCTGGGTGGTTTTGGCGATTCCTAACAACATGTAGCTCATTGAACTAATGCTCTTTCAAGATGATCATTTCAGAAAGTTCAACGATTGGCATGGCATGACTAGGAATGTGGACCCCTCAAAATGCTAAGCACACACATTGGCTCAAGCTCAAGATTCTACATTTTCATTTTTAGTGATCCAAGATCACATTGAGTCCATAGGAAAAGCCAATACTATTAAAAGGGGATGAGGTGTTGCTTAATGGCTTGCTTGCTCAAAATGCTTAGTGATATGCTCCAAATGCCCTCAACCACTTTCTCATGTCCACATATGTCCCAAACCAAAAGACAAACTCGGCCCCACCGATTTGATCTATCCGGCGCCATCGAGTTCATTTGACATAGCCATAGCTAGAAACCCTAATCAGTTCGGTCTCACCGATAGGGATCTCGGTCTCACCGAGATGGGATTGCAAACGCTTTGTTTTCCTTCGTAACGTTTCGGTCTAACCAAGATGAGCGATCAGTCCCATCGAGTTCGCAATGCAAACTCTCTGTTTCCCTTTCATAACGTTTCGGTCTCACCGAAATGAGCGATTCGGTCCCACCGAGTTTGCCTGACCAACTCTATGTTTGCCTATTGTAGAAATCGGTCTTACCTAGTTTATGTGATCGGTCTCACCGAGATTAGTTATGCCCTAACCCTAATGAAATCGGTCCCACCGAGTTGACATGTCGGTCCCACCGTAAATCCTAATGTTCACATTTTGAACTAAATCGGTCTGACTGAGTTCCATGATTCGGTCTCACCAAGTTTGGTAAATTTTGTGTAAAGGTTAGATTTGTGTGGAGGCTATATATACCCCTCCACCCAACCTCCATTCATGGAGGGAGCCATTAGAACATGCCTACACTTTCTGAGAGAGAACCACCTACTCATGTGTTGAGACCAAGATATACCATTCCAACCACAAGAATCTTGATCTCTAGCCTTCCCCAAGTTGCTTTCCACTCAAATCATCTTTCCACCAAATACAAATCTATGAGAGAGAGTTGAGTGTTGGGGAGACTATCATTTGAAGCATAAGAGCAAGGAGTTCATCATCAACACACCATCTATTACCTTTTTGAGAGTGGTGTCTCCTAGATTGGTTAGGTGTCACTTGGGAGCCTCCGTCAAGATTGTGGAGTTGAACCAAGGAGTTCGTAAGGGCAAGGATATCGCCTACTTCATGAAGATCTAACCAAGTGAGGCAAGTCCTTCGTGTGTGATGGCCATGGTGGGATAGACAAGGTTGCTTCTTCATGGAACCTTCGTGGGTGGTGCCCTCCATGGACTCGCACATCCGTTACCCTTCATGGGTTGAAGTCCCCATCAACATCGATGTACGATAGCACCACCTATCGGAACCACGCCAAAAATCTCCGTGTCTACATTGCGTTTGCTCCCTCTAAACTCCTCCCTTTACCTTCATGTGTAATGTTTTTACATTCCGCTGCTATACTCTTATACTTGCATGTGTAGGTTGATTGATTGACTTGTGCTAAGTTGGTAAAATCTGCCAAGACTTACAATTTGAAAAAGGATATTTGGTCAAGTAGTCTAATCAACCCCCCTCTAGACACACTTTCGATCCTACAAGTGGTATCAGAGCTTTGGTCTCCATTTGCCTTGATTTCCATAGCTTTGGTGATCATAGCCTTGGTTTCACAACCTAGGAGAGTATGGCGTCTAGCGAGGGAAATTACCACCGTAGAGGTCCTTACTTTGATGGTGCTAATTTTGCTAGTTGGAAGCATAAGATGAAAATGCATATTTTTGGACATACCCCCCCGTTTGGGCTATTGTGTGTATTGGCTTGCAAGGTGAATTCTTTGATGGGAGAGAACCAAACCATGAAGCTACCGTGGAAGAGTTGAAGATGCTGCAATACAATGCTCAAGCTTGCGATGTCCTATTCAACGGATTGTGCCCCGAAGAATTGACAAAATCAGCCGTCTTGAGAATGCAAAAGAATTTGGGATACTTTGATTGATATGCACGAAGGTACCAACTCCTTCAAGGAATCAAAATTGGATGTGCTTCAAAGTCAGCTTGACAAGTTCAAAATGAAGGATGGTGAAGGTGTCGCTGAAATGTACTCTAGGATTACTCTCATCACAAATGAGATTGTCGGCTTAGGAAGTGAAGAGATGACTGATAGATTCATCATCAAGAAGATCCTAAGAGCCTTGGATAGAAAATATGATACCGTGTGCACATTGATCCAAATGATGCCCAATTACAAAGATCTCAAGCCAACGGAAGTCATTGGAAGAATTGTTGCTCATGAGATGTCACTCAAGGATAAGGAAGAGCTTCACAACAAGACAAGTGGTGCTTACAAAGCCTCATGTGATGCTCCTACATCATCAAGTGAGAAACAAACCTTCAATGAGGAATTGAGCCCAATGGTGAAGAACTACAACAAGTTCTACAAGAGTAGAAGCAAGGAAAGAAGTTCCAACTCAAGGTCGTACAATGACAAAAGATCTTCGAGTCATGAGCGTAATTACTACAATTGTGGAAGACCCGGACACTACTCCAATGAGTGTACGACTCCCTACAAAAGAAGAGAAGATTCACCCAAAAGGAGAAGTAGAAGAGAAGAATCACCTCCAAGAGAGAGAAGGAGTAGTTTTGATCGTTATGAATGAAGAACCTCTCGGAGAAGCAAGGATTCGGAAAGGAAGGACAAGTCATCAAGGAGCTACACAAAACGAAGACATCAAGCTCACGTTGGTGAATGGGTATCCGGCTCCGACTCCGACCACCGCTCTGAAAGAAGTTATCACTCCGACTCCTTATATACTCAAGATGAAGGTGTTGCTGGTCTAGCACTTGTGTCAACCAACTCCTACGACATATTTGACTCACCAAATGAAGGAATTGGAAGATGCTTCATGGCTAAAGGCCCAAAGGCATCACACCCTGAGTATGTTGATTTCAATAGTGATGAAGATGATTTGCTAGGTGATGATGATTTACTTGTTGACAACTCTAGTGATGAAAACTATGATGAAATTCCTATTGTTCATGCTAATCAAGATAAAACGAATGATGATGATAAGAAGGAGATTGAGCGTCTAACTAAAGAACTAAACACTCTTAAGTTAGCTCATGAAAATACCTTGGAAGATCACCGAGAACTTTTAAAGACTCATGAAAAGCTACGCTTTGAAAAGCTCAACCTTGAGCTAGAGCATGGGTTCTTAAAAGCAATCAATGATGATCTTCGCAAGAAAAGTTCTTCTTACATTGCCAAGCATTTACTCTTGTCTACTTACATGCCACAAGTAAAATCTAGCAACAAGGGTAGGAAAAATTCTTCTTCTAGTAGTAACAATGATCCTGTTAAATCCAATATTGTTGCTTCTAGTAGATCTCTTGATTCCACTAATGATTCTCTTAGCCAAGTTACACTTGAACAAGAAAATAGCTTATTTAAGGGAATTATAGATAAAGGTGTTTACAAGAGCCTTGCCGGAAGTAAGCAATTTGAGGAAATTGTACGCAAGCAAGGAAGACACCGGAAGAATCAAGGTGTTGGTTTTGAACAAAAGTTCAATGCCAATGGAGTTGAGTGGGAAGAAGATCAATACCCCAAGATGAAGTTTGTTCCTCAACAAGAGAAGTATGATCCTACTTCCTCCATGGGGACACAAGCTCAAGATGATCTTCTACCACAAGACCATAAGCAAAAAGGCAAGGACAAGCTTCAAGAGGAGATTGATGCGTTTGAAGAAGCTTCCAAGGCCTTGGTCAAGTGGGTTCCCAAGACTACATCAAGTTCTACTTCATCAAGTACGACTACAACTCCAAGGATTCCCATCAAGTTGATGTGGATCCCGAAGAAGAAGAACTAGAGAGTTCTTGAGGGTGACTCCGCCAACATACTTCACTCATATAATTTTGGCGAGAACAAGTGCAAACAACTTCCACATCTTGCACTAGTTCAAGGAGTCACAAACCCTCTTGTTGGTAAGACAAGGAACAAGGTAACCTAATGCTTTCATGGACATCATCAGGTATGAACTTCATTCAATGTCCATGGATATCTTTGTTTGTTCCTTGTGGGACTAACCCGTGTAGGTATTGAAAGTGCAACTCACTCCAATGGATTGCTCCTAATGATCTACATAAACCTTGAGCATCCAAATCTTCAACATCTACATGAAGTCATCATCGACAAAACCCAAGGTTAGTTCATCCCTCTTAGGGGGGATATCACATCTAGGGGGAGCTTTACTCTAAAAATTGAGCTAAAGCAACTCTAATGGTGTGAACACAACAATCCTTTATGTATAAGTGGTAACCCCACTTGTGCTTAAACGATGAGTATGACCTACGATCAAATGTTCTCATTTGACTCCTAAGTCAATATACTCATATATAGATGACCTAGTCATCACCAATCGCTTGATAAATGCTAGAGTGTTTGTGCATGCTTTGTCACATTTTCATTTGCCATTTTATTGTGTGAGCATGTTGGTTGCATATTTTACTCATTCGAGGACATCCATTTGTTGCTTTGATTGTTTGGCTCTTTTTCTTTTGCCAAATGGATGGACAAGAATGCCAAAGAGCTTCCTCTAGCTATCTATGCTTTTCTCATCTCAAACTCTATTCATGCTACATCACAAAGTTTGATCAAGTCAGATTCGAACACTCTATGTGAGGAGCACTCGGAGTCCCCGATTCGTCATAGACTTAAACTTCCAAAACCTCTCTGTGCATTTCAGTCTGACCGATTCATCCTTTTTGGTCTGACCGAGTTCACTGAGTTGATCTAGGTTTTCAATCTCGGTGCAACCGATTAGAACTTTTTGGTCACACTGAGTTGCAGTAACCGCTTGCGATTCTACATCTCGGTGCCACCGAGTTGTCCCACTCGGCACACTGACAAGGTCAGGATATATATACCGATGGGTCAAATTTTGGAAATTTCTCCAAAACTCTCAGCCCGCGCGTGTCCTGTTCTGCCGCGTCGGGTCTCTGGATCGTCTTTCTTCACCGGCGACCTCCCGCCGTTGGTCTCTGTCGCTGTCAACGGAATTCAACCCCGCCGTTGGCACCGTAGCGAGCTCATCACCGAACTAGGGTATGAGTTCGAATCTTTGTGCTGTTCCTTACTCTGATTCTTAGCACAAAGCAAATGCCACCTTTTTACCACGTATGCGATCATCCTGTCTAGCAAGAACATCCCTTAGATTAGGTTTGATTCGAAAATTTTGGGTTAGGTTTCCGCCGAACTCATCTCGGACCGACCAAGTTGTGGAAATCGGTCTCACTGATTTGGACTAGGCCATTGTACTTGCACTTTTCAGTCTGACCGGAAGTTGGAAATCGGTGTGATCGAGTTCAACTCTCAGTGAAACCCTACCAATCTTGGAGTCATCGAACTGTGTATTGGTTCGACTGATTTCACTAGTTTAAACTCCAAAAGTTGCTTTGGTGTCACCGAGTTTAACAAATCGGTAGCTCCGAAATGCTTTCTGTAGTTTTTGACTCATTTGTTTTGCAAAATCTCTGCACTTTGTGATGCTCATCAACTCTATCTCATCCATAACTATTCACAGGGTCTGCTGTCAGTTTGCTTTGTCAAAATGTCAGATCAGAGTGATAGCCAAAACAAGTCAGAAGAGCAGGTGACCCTGAGTGAGGGCACTAGTCCCTCTAGCAGCTATGATGAGGGTAGCAGGAGTACCCCAAGCAACTTGCCCAAGGCAGCTATAGGGACAAGGAAGAAGAGAAACACAGACTCAGAAGATGAGGATTATGTTGCTGCTGAGGAAGAAGTGAGCTCCAAGAAAAGGGTTGTTAAGAAGGAGTTTGGCTCAGCTGCATCCACCAAGCCTGGCATGCACAAGAAGGCTCCTGCAAAGAGGGTGCTAATCTTAAAAGCTAGGGCCTCAACTATTGAAAATTCTAAGTCAAATGTTGAAGAGGCTGCTGGTGAGGGCAAGAAAAGGAAAGAAAGGGTCAAGAAAACTATGGCCAAAGTCATTGGAAGATCCTCTATGATGGAAGATCTAGAAGAAGAAGAAGATGTTGCACCAGCATGAAAGTCTCAAAAGCTGATGGGAGATGGCATCAAGTCTGGGGCTGCCCATTCTAAGCCCAAGACAACTCCCAAAGCTTCTGCTCTAGCTCCAAATACTACACCCAAGAGGAGCACAAGGAATATTCCAGCTGCTGAAAAGAACAAGGCCCTAGTGCCTGAGATTGATGAAGAAGATGCTGAAGCCCAAGTGCTTAGGAAGATCAAGCCCAAGATCCTTGACCATGATGATAGTCATCTAGTGGCAGAAGACATGAACATCGGGAAGGATGCATGTCCCAGACTATGGAGACAAATTGATCCATATGCTGTGAGGAGAAGGACTGCTATGGATTATAGGTTCCACACCAAAGAGCAGAAGGATTTCTATGAGACCATCTTGCTTGATAAGAATCCCATTGTCTGTGATATGAAGTGGGTGGATTGGAAATATATTGACAACAATGAAGATCACTTCCCAGGAGTGCATGAAAGTTTCAGATCTTGTGGAGTAGACACTTTTGTGGCTCAGAAACTCACCAAGTGGAATGATGAGCTCATAATGCAATTCTATTCTACAACTCATTTCTACCCTGATGGTAGAATTGTTCGGATGTCTGAGGGTACAAGGTACCAATCAACAATTGCTGAGTGGGCAAAATTGATCAATGCCCCTGAAGAGCATGAGGATGACTTGGATGTCTATGCCAAGAAGAAGAAAGACCACAACTCAATGGCCAACATGTACAAAGAAATTCCTGACAAAGCCCTGGAAACTCATAAGCTAGGCTTTGTTCATTATCTGTTATCTGGTTTGGCCACAATTAACACCATCTTGAGGCATACCTTGTTGCCCAAATCTGGAGATCACCAGATGATCAGAGGCCATTCCATCAACTTGCTGCAGTTGTATGATGTGCCCCAAAAATTCAAAGTCATGAGTTTGATTGTTGAAACAATCAAGAGGACAGCTGCAGATCAAAAGAGGTCATGTGGGTATGCTCCACATATTCAAATGCTCATCAACTCCAAGATGGGCACAGGCACCTACTTGTTAGATAAGGAGCATCTACCCTTGAGACCAGATTTTGAGGAAAACACTATTGTCATGACTAAATAAGATCCTGCATCTGCACAGGCACAAGAGAAAAGAGAGAAAGCTAAAGCTGAGAAAGCAGCAAAGATGCCAAGTGATGAAGAGGCATCTCAAGTGTTTCTCAAGACTGAACAAGATCAACTTGCATATCTGATTCAAGCAACCTTGAGGATTGAGAAACGATTGGCCACCCTGACTCAAAACCAATAGAGCTTGGAAAGGATCATTGAGACTAAGTTCTATGATCTTGATCTAAAAGTGACAGAGATGCAGACAACAGTTGAGCAGCTCCATGAAGAAGCTGAGGAGAGGAAAGGGCAGGCTACCACAAATGCCTTTCAAAGAGTGCCAAGAGGTCAGAGATCTGCTGTAGTGCCAGTGACTGACACTAGAGCTACTACATCAGCATCTGCAACCATAACATCAGTGCAACCTCCAGTTGCCACTCCACCAGCTCCAACAACTTCAATAGATGCATTCATCCCTGGAGTCCTCTCAACACCACCTTGCGAAGATCAAGCCTAGAAAGATGCATAGCACTATGCATTTTCAAACTTTTTGGTAACTTGTTGCCAAAGTTGAAGAAATGTATAGATCATAGGCTTTGAGAGAGAGTGTTTTTGCTTCTTTTGTCTCTTTTTCTATTTGGTTGATACTTATTTGTGTGCTTGCTTGGATGATACTTTATGTCTATGTGTGTGAGATACTCATTTGATCATGTGGTTGATCATACCATACGTTAATGCTTATGCTTGAATGATGTTATCTTTTATCTCTCATATATGATCATTCACTTTGCCTTGGTGATGAGTGCATGTTTTTCTCTCTATCATTTTGAGCGTTCCACCAAGATGTATGTGACATGGAAGAGTAACCCATGATCCTAATCGATTGTGCATTTGCATTCAAAAGCAAATTTTAAATAACACACAAATTTAGGGGGAGCTCTTACTTATCACATACTTCTCAAAGCAATGATGCATTTCAATCTTATTATCATTTGTCGAAGCTTTGATCTATATGTTGTCATCAATTACCAAAAAGGGGGAGATTGAAAGTGCAACTATCCCTGGGTTGTTTTGGTGATTCCTAACAACATATAGCTCATTGAACTAATGCTCTTTCGAGATGATCATTTCAGAAAGTTCAATGATTGGCATGGCATGGACTAGGAATGTGGACCCCTCAAAATGCTAAGGACACATATTGGCTCAAGCTCAAGATTCTATATTTTCATTTTTAGTGATCCAAGATCTCATTGAGTCCATAGGAAAAGCCAATACTATTAAGAGGGGATGAGGTGTTGCTTAATGGCTTGCTTGCTCAAAATGCTTAGTGATATGCTCCAAAAGCCCTCAGCCACTTTCTCATATCCACATATGTCCCAAACCAAAAGTCAAACTCGGCCCCACCGATTTGATCTATCCGGCGCGACTGAGTTCATTTGACATAGCCATAGCCAGAAACACTAATTAGTCTGGTGTCACCGATAGGGATCTCGGTCTCACCGAGATGGGGTTGCAAACTCTCTGTTTCCCTTTGTAACGTATCAGTCTAACCAAGATGAGCGATCGGTTCGACCAAGTTTGCAATGCGAACTCTCTGTTTCCCTTTCGTAACATTTTGGTCTCACCAAAATGAGTGATTCGGTCCCACCGAGTTTGCCTGACCAACTCTCTGTTTGCCTATTACAAAAATCAGTCTTATCAAGTTTATGTGATCGATCTCACCGAGATTACGTTATGCCCTAACCCAAAAGAAATCGGTCCCACTGAGTTGACATGTCGGTCCCACCGAAAATCCTAACATTCACATTTTGAACTAAATCGGCCTGAGCGAGTTTCATGATTCTATCTCACTGAGTTTGGTAAATTGTGTGTAATAGTTAGATTTTGTGTGGAGGCTATATATACCCCTCCACCCAACCTCCATTCGTGGAGAGAGCCATCAGAACGTGCCTACACTTCCAGCATACACTTTCTAAGAGAGAACCACCTACTCATGTGTTGAGACTTGAGACCAAGATATACCATTCCAACCACAAGAATCTTGATCCCTAGCCTTCCCCAAGTTGCTTTCCACTCAAATCATCTTTCCACCAAATCCAAATCTGTGAGAGAGAGTTGAGTGTTGGGGAGACTATAATTTGAAGCACAAGAGCAAGGAGTTCATCATCAACACACCATCCATTACCCTTTGGAGAGTGGTGTCTCCTAGATTGGTTAGGTGTCACTTGTGAGCCTTCGTCAAGATTGTGGAGTTGAACCAAGGAGTTTGTAAGGGCAATGAGATCGCCTACTTCGTGAAGATCTACCCAAGTGAGGCAAGTCCTTCGTGGGTGATGACCATGGTGGGATAGACAAGGTTGCTTCTTCGTGTCCCTTCGTGGGTGGAGCCCTCCGTGGACTCGCGCAGCCGTTACCCTTCATTGGTTGAAGTTTCCATCAACGTGGATGTACGATAGCACCACCTATGGGAATCACGCCAAAAATCTCCGTGTCCACATTGCGTTTTCTCCCTCTAAACTTCTCCCTTTACCTTCATGTACAATGTTTTTACATTCCGCTGCTATAGTCTTAGACTTGCATGTGTAGGTTGATTGCTTGACTTGTGCTAAGTTGCTAAAATCTACCAAGACTTAAAATTTGAAAAATGATAGATTTTTATTTGGTCATTTAGTCTAATCACCCCCTCTAGACATACTTTCGATCCTATAGAAGAGGACCAAGTCCACTATAAATAGGACTTAGCCACCACCATAGAGGGGGATGGATCATTCATACCACCCTCTCACCCACCAGCTCATCGAGCCCATGAACACCTCACCTCCCGAGGCTGTTCGACCACTGTACTAGTTCATCCTCAGCCCTTCAAGGCAATCAACCACAAAGCCGAAGTAGGGTATTACACCGCAAGGTGGCCCGAACCAGGGTAAACTGTTGTGTCTCTTATTCGTTGGGTTCGTCGAGCTAGGTCTTGGGATCGAAGCATAGGTTGACTGGGGAGGACGAGTTCTTCCCACGCACCCTGATGTTCGAACCTCTCAAGGGTCTGCGGAACCCTGAATCCGACATTTGGCGCGCTAGGTAGGGGTGCGTCGAAGCTCCACCTCTCCGCCTGCTCCGCCTCTTCATCTGCTCCGTCTCTTTGTCTGCTTCAACTCTTCGTTCGGCCCTCATGGCGGGCGCTGCCCCTCCTGCTGGATCGATGGGCGAGCACGGAGGCGCCGAGGGCCTCCGGGCCTTCACCCCCGCCTTATGACGAGTGTAGTGCCCCCTAGTTCAGGCCAGACCTGCCACCCTGATACGACGGCGTGACGGACCCGACATGCTTCCTCTAGGCGTATGAGGAGGCTATCTGGGCGGCAGGCGGTAACGACAAGGTCATGGCGAACTGGCTTCCCATGGCCCTCGCAGGCGCCCCGCACGCCTGACTTCTCATCACGCGCTTTGCGGCACCGGTGCATCACTCCATCATAGCACTCCTGTGTGGTTCACAGGCGCCGCCCTCGGTCCGCCATGTCAAGAAGTTCTTTCGCCAAGCGGGTGCCGCATGCGTGCAGCGGAGAGCTCCTCCGGGATGGGCGGCACCCGGGGCCGACCTCACCTTCGACTCAAGGGACCATCCTACGACCACCCCGGGAGCAGGCGCGCTCCCGATGCTCTGCACCCCCACCGTCTACAACGTAGCGATAACCAAGACCCTCATTGATAGCGGGGTGATACGTCTCCAACGTATCTATAATTTTTGATTGCTCCATGCTATATTATCTACTGTTTTGGACATTATTGGGCTTTATTATCCACTTTTATATTATTTTTGGGACTAACCTATTAACCGGAGGCCCAGCCCAGAATTGCTATTTTTTGCATGCTTTAGGGTTTCGAAGAAAAGGAATATCAAACGGAGTCCAAACGGAACGAAACCTTCGGGAATGTGATTTTCTCAACGAATAAGACCAGAGAGACTTGGACCCTACGTCAAGAAATAAAATAGGAGGCCACGACGTAGGGGGGCGCGCCCACCCCCATCAGGCGCGCCCTCCACCCTCGTGGGCCCCCCTGTTGCTCCACCGATGTACTCCTTCCTCCTATATATATCCACATACCCCCAAACGATTAGAACAGGAGCCAAAACCCTAATTCCATCGCCGTAACTTTCTTTATCCACGAGATACCATCTTGGGGCCTGTTCCGGAGCTCCGCCGGAGGGGGCATCGATCACGGAGGGCTTCTACATCAACACCATAGCCTCTCCGATGAAGTGTGAGCAGTTTACTTCAGACCTACGGGTCTATAGTTATTAGCTAGATGGCTTCTTCTCTCTTTTTGGATCTCAATACGATGTTCTCCCCCTCTCTTGTGGAGATCTATTCGATGTAATCTTGTTTTTGCGGTGTGTTTGTTGAGACCGCTGAATTGTGGGTTTATGATCAAGTCTATCTATGAATAATATTTGAATCTTTGCTGAATTCTTTTATGTATGATTGGTTATCTTTGCAAGTCTCTTTGAATTATCAGTTTGGTTTGGCCTACTAGATTGATCTTTCTTGCAATGGGAGAAGTGCTTAGCTTTGGGTTCAATCTTGCGGTGTCCTTTCCCGGTGACAGTAAGGGCAGCAAGGCACGTATTGTATTGTTGCCATCGAGGATAACAAGATGGGGTTTTCTTCATATTGCATGAGTCTATCCCTCTACATCATGTCATCTTGCTTAAGGTGTACTCTGTTTTTAACTTAATACTCTAGATGCATGCTGGATAGCGGTCGATGAGTGGAGTAGTAGTAGTAGATGCAGGCATGAGTCGGTCTAATTGTCTCGGACATGATGCCTATATACATGATCATACCTAGATATTCTCATAACTATGCTCAATTCTGTCAATTGCTCAACAGTAATTTGTTCACCCACCGTAGAATACTTATGCTCTTGAGAGAAGCCACTAGTGGAACCTATGGCCCCCGGGTCTATCTTTATCATATTGATCTCCTACTACTTAGTTATTTCCTTTGCTATTTACTTTGACTTTATTTTACTTTGCATCTTTTATCATAAAAATACCAAAATCTTATCTTATCATATCTATCAGATCTCACTCTCGTAAGTGTCCCTATAGGGATTGACAACCCCTATCTGCGTTGGTTGCGAGGATTTATTTGTTTTATGCAGGTACGAGGGATTTGCGCGTAGCCTCCTACTGGATTGATACCTTGGTTCTCAAAAACCGAGGGAAATACTTACGCTACTTTGCTGCATCATCCCTTCCTCTTCGGGGAAAACCAACGCAGTGCTCAAGAGGTAGCACGGGGCGAGCCTCAATGTGCTCTCCATGGAAGCTTTCGGCTTGCTCCACGTGTCACATGGCCAGCTCCTCCCCACCAAGCCATTCTCTGGGGTCGTCGACGGCTCCACCAGCCTCGTGGGCAGATCCGCCTCCCTGTCACTTTTGGCACCCGCGACAACTACCGCACCGAGCTCATCGACTTCGACATCGCCTGCATTGGCCTCCCGTACAATGCCATCCTCTGGTACCTGGCCCTGGCCAAGTTCATGGCAGCAACTCACCTTGCCTACAATCTCGTGAAGATGCCAGGAAGCAGAAGCATCCTCACTGTGGTCATGGACACCAAGGAGGCGCTGGCGGCTCTCAAGCTCGCCTTCAGAGCCGCGGCTGCCGCGCCGCCAGAGGAGGAAGGAGCCCCGGGGGCTCCGAGGGCTCCGCCAGCAAAAAAGAAGCAATTGTTCTCTCAAGACCAGGTCGAAACGAAGCAGGTGTCGGTTGACAAAGATGGGGCATCGGGAGCCACCTTCACCATAGGTGCCAACCTCGTCCCAGACTAAGAAAAGGCACTGGTCGATTTCTTGCACGCGAACAAGGAGGTGTTCGCATAGGAGCCCAGGGACCTGGCTGGAGTCTGATACATCTCCAACGTATCTGTAATTTATGAAGTATTCATGCTATTATATTATCCATCTTAGATGTTTAATGGGCCTTTATATGTTGTTTTATATGATTTTTGGGACTAACCTATTAACCTAGAGCCCAGTGCGAGTTTCTGTTTTTCCTTGTTTTTGAGTATCGCAGAAAAGAAAAGCAAACGGAGTCCAATTGACCTGAAAATTCATGGAGATTGTTTTTGGACCTGAAGAAGCCCACGGAGTACCGGAGATGGACCAGGGGAGTCCCAAGGCCACCACGAGGGTGGGGGGCACGCCCTACCCCCCTGGGCGCGCCCCCTATCTTGTGGCCGCCTCGGGACCCCCCTGACTTGTTCCCGACTCCAACACATCTTATTTATACCCAAACTTCTAGAAAGAAACCTAGATCGGAATTTCCGTCGCCGCAAGCCTCCGTAGCCATGAGAAATCAATCCAGGCCCTCTCTGGCATCCTGCCGGAGGGGGCCATCATCACCGGAGGCTATGGAGGAGGATCCCGGAGGGGCCATCATCACCATGAAGGCCAAGGACCAGAGGGAGAACCTCTCCCCATCTAGGGGGAGGCCATGGAGGAGGAAGCACAAGGGAAGAACCTCTCCTCCTCTCTCTCGGTGGCACCGGAGTGCCATCGGGAGGGGAATCATCACTGCGGTGATCGTCTTCATCAACATCACCATCATCATCACCATCCTCATCTCTTTTACGCGGTCCACTTTCCCGCACCCCGCTGTAATCCCTGCTTGAATGTTGTGCTTTATGCCACATATTATGATCCAATGATGTGTTGCCATCCTATGATGTTTTGAGTAGATATCCTTTGTCTTTGGGTTGATTGATGATCTAGATTGGTATGAGTTGTATGTTTTATTTTGGTGTTGTCCTATTGTGCCCTCCGTGGCGCGCAAGCGTGAGGGATTCCCGCTGTAGGGTGTTGCAATACGCTCATGATTCACTTATAGTGGGTTGCTTCACTGACAGAAGCATAAACCCGAGTAAGGGGGTTGTTGCGTATGGGATAAAGGGGACTTGATGCTTTAATGCTATGGTTGTGTTTTACCTTAATGATCTTGAGTAGTTGCAGATGCTTGCTAGAGTTCCAATCATAAGTACATATGATCCAAGAAGAGAAAGTATGTTAGCTTATGCCTCTCCCTCATATGAAATTGCAATGAAGACCATCGGTCTTGTTAACGATTGCCTAGGATAATTCCGCACACCGACCCATCATTATTCCACACTTGCTATTTATAATTATTAGTAATATATTCCAACTTTATGATAAAAGCACCTACTTTTATATTTTATCTCTCTGATATCATGGAAAGTTATCCTCTTCATACCCACAACGTAGTTTTATTTCTCGTTTCTAAGTTGGAAGCAAACATTCGGTGTACGTAGAGTCGTATCAGTGGCAGATAGGACTTGAGAGAATATTGATATTACCTTTAGCTCCTTGTGGATTCGACACTCCATACTAATCACTTCCACCATTAGGAATTGCTACGATGATTCCCTGCACTTGGGGATTATCAGAGTCCCAAGGGGGGGGGTGATCGAGCATCACCTGAATGTGTGCCCCAATGTACGCCCAGTGAAGCAGAGGGCGCAACGGCAGTCCACAGAGAAGCAGTCATTCATCATCCAAGAAACCCGGTCGTCGTCCCCAAGAAAGGCGGTAAGGAACGCATGTGCGTCAATTTCACCAACCTCAACAAGGCTTGCCCTCAAGACCCCTTTCCGCTACCGCGCATCGACCAGATCTTTGACTCCACCGCCGAGTGCGACCTGCTGTGCTTCTTGGACGCATTCTCAGTGTATCACCAAATCAAGATGGCGGTACATGATGTTGAGAATACGGCCTTCCTGACCCCATGCGGGGTGTACTACTACACCTGCATGCCCTTTGGGCTGCGTAAAGCCGGAGCAATCTTCCAGCGGCTGATACACATCGCTCTGGGCCAACATCTCGGGAGGAACGCTGAGGCCTATGTCAATGACATAGTGGTGAAGTCTCGGGAGGAAAGGACCCTCATCGAGGACCTGGAAGAGATGTTCGCCAGCCTGCGCAAGGTGGACCTGTGGCTCAATCCGGAGAAATGTGTGTCTGGCGTCCCCTCCGGCAAGCTGTTGGGCTTTCTGGTGTCACATAGGGGAATCGAGGCAAACCCAGAGAAGGTCAAGGCAATAGAAAGGATGAGTCCCCCACAGACTCTTAAGGAAATGCAAAAGCTAGCGGGTTGTGTGACCTTGCTAGGGTGCTTCATCTCCAAGCCGGGGGAGTGCGCTCTCCCGTTCTTCAAGCTGATGAAGAAGAAGGGGTTGTTTGAGTGGACTCCGGAGGCTGACTGGCGTTTCAAGACCTCAAGAGATACCTCACCAGCCCACCAGTGATGGTGGCGCCGCGTCCTCTTGGTCCCCTAGTGCTTTACCTGGCCGCCACACCTCACTCTACCAGCGCAGTGCTAGTGGAAGTCCGGGAGGAGCACCAAAGCAAGGGCCTGCCGGGAAACGCCCCACAGCAGGGCAAGGCAACACGGCTTCAGGTTGGCATGCGTAAAGCCTCGATGGCGCCAACAAATGACCAAGCTCTAGAAGACGGCGCCCCTGAGGCCGCGGCTACCCCAACAAACGATCAAGCTCCTGAGGTCCTTCAGCCTCAGGAGGTCTCGGACTCCATCAACACTTCCGCCCTCGTCGAGCACCCAGTGTACTTTTTCAGCACGGTATTGTGTGATGCGCGGGCCCGCTACCCCATGTCGTAGAAGCTCTTGCTTGCACTCTTCGTCGCCTCATGCAAGCTGTGACACTACTTACAAGGCCACCCCATCAAGGTTGTCTCCGCTTACCCGCTGGAGAGGGTGCTTCGGAGCCCCTATGCTGTAGGGAGGGTCGCCGAGTGGAACATCGAATTGCAGGTGTCCCAGGTGGAGTTCAGCACCACCAGGTGAAAGATCGTGGATATCACCTAGAGGGGGGGGGGTGAATAGGCGCTTTAAAACAATTATGGTTTAGGCTTGAACAAATGCGGAATAAACCTAGCGGTTAATTTGCCAAGCATAAAACCTAAAACAACTAGGATCACCTATGTGCACCAACAACTTATGCTAAGCAAGATAAGAAACTATGAGATAGCAAGATATATGACAAAGAACAATATGGCTATCACAAAGTAAAGTGCATAAGTAAAGGGCTCAGGTAAGAGATAACCGAGGCACGCGGAGACGACGATGTATCCCGAAGTTCACACCCTTGCGGATGCTAATCTCCGTTTGGAGCTATGTGGAGGCACAATGCTCCCCAAGAAACCACTAGGGCCACCGTAATCTCCTCACGCCCTTGCACAATGCAAGATGTCGTGATTCCACTAAGAGACCCTTGAGGGCGGTCACCGAACCCGTACAAATGGCAACCCTTGGGGGCGGTCACCGAACCCGTACACTTTGGCAACCCTTGGGGGAGGTCACCGGTACCCGTCAAATTGCTCGAGGCGATCTCCACAACCTAATTGGAGACCCCGATGCTTGCCCGGAGCTTTTCACCACAATGATTGAGCTCCGAACAACACCAACCGTCTAGGGCGCCAAGGCACCCAAGAGGAACAAGCTCTAGGGTGCCCAAACACCCAAGAGTAATAAGCTTCTCAACCTTCACTTCCACGTATCACCGTGGAGAACTCAAACCGATGCACCAAATGCAATGGCAAGGGCACACGGAGTGCCCAAGTCCTTCTCTCTCAAATCCCACTAAAGCAACTAATGCTAGGGAGGAAAATGAGAGGAAGAACAAGAAGGAGAACACCAAGAACTCCAAGATCTAGATCTAAGGGGTTCCCCTCACATAGAGGAGAAAGTGATTGGTGGAAATGTGGATCTAGATCTCCTCTCTCTTTTCCCTCAAAAACTAGCAAGAATCCATGGAGGGATTGACAGTTAGCAAGATCGAAGAAGGTCAACAATGGGGGAAGAACACGAGCTCAAAGGATCAGGTTCAATGGGGAAGAAGACCCCCTTTTATAGGAGGGGGAAAATCCAACCGTTATGTGCTCAGCCCGCACACGAGCGGTACTACCGCTCAGGTGGAAGAAACAGGGAAAAGGAGCAACAAAACATGAACCTTGGGGTGGTAGTACCGCAGGAGACAGCGGTAGTACCGTTGGGTTAAGCAGTACTACCGCTCCCTTCGGCGGTACTGCCGCACAGAATGAAGGGTAAAGGGAAAGAGGGAACCGGGCGGTACTACTGTGGAGGAAGGGCGGTACTGCCGCTAAGGAGCTATACTGCCGCACTACTGCCGCAGCGAGGTACCGCACAATCTGACACAGAAACAGACCCCTCGAATCGACGCGGTAGGGACCTGGTAAGCTAGCGGTAGTACTGCTGCGGAGTCACCGTCGGTACTACTGCTGCGGAGCGGTACTGCCGCTTGTGATCCCTCAGCGGTACTACCGCTAGGTACCACGGTACTACCGCTGGGACCCTGACAAAAACCACACTCAAGAAAACAAGAACTGCCATAACTTCTGCATATGAGCTCTGAATTGAGCAAACTCAAGCTTGTTGGAAACAAGACGACGAGTAGCCTAACAAAAAGAGGAGTGAAACCTCCAACCGAGAAGAATCGGCAAAACCTCCAACATCGAAAACATCATAGAACATGCATGCGAACTCCGTTTTCGATGAACTCAAGCTTGTCATCAAGATGACCATAAGCTCTAAGACTCACAAAGAGAACCAAACAAGAACCAAGAAAGATGATGCAAGGATGCAATGGTTTGAGCTCTCAACGAACGATACGATCAAGCTACTCATCGAGAGCCCCCCTTGATAGTACGGCAATCGATCCTATAACCCGGTCTCCCAACTACCATCATGAGACCGGTAAAATAGAAAACCTATCAAGGGCAAACCTTTGCCTTGCACATGGTCCACTTGAGCTAGATGATGACGATCTTGACTTCCTCAAGTTGGACCACCTTTCTTGATTGTGTTGGCTCGATGAAGACTAGTTGATTGCTCCCCCATACTCCACTATGGGTGAGCCTTTCTTCCGCACATCTTCACAAGTCCATTGTCACCACAAAGGACGGCAAGCTTCAAGCATTTGATCTCTTCGTGATGCTCCACTTGAACTTGCACACCGCAACCTTTCTTGATCGTGTTGACTCGATGAAGACTAGTTGATTGCTGCCCCATACTCTACTATGGGTGAGCTACTCTTCCGCACATCTTCACAGGTCCATTGTCACCACAAAGGACAGCAAGCTTCAAGAATTTGATCTCTTCGTGGTGCTCCACTTGAACTTGCACACCACAACCTAACCCCATAAAGAACCCTCACGAAGACCATGGGTTAGTACACAAAGCGTAATTGACAATGCTTACCATACCATGGGATCACTTGACCCCTCTCGGTAAATCTTCTACGCTTTGTGGGTTGATCAACTTGATTCACTCTTTAATTTAGTCTTGATCAACCTCTCACAAGACCAATCTTTAGGTAATTCCTTGAATAGCACCTTGGTCGACACAAACTCTCCTTGAAACCAACACATGTACTCCAAGAAAAGCCTATGGACAAAACCTTCAAATATAACTCAAGGCAACCATTAGTCCATAGAGATTATCATCAATTACCAAAACCAAACATGGGGGCACCGCATGTCCTTTCACCAGGGTCATCAAGGCCGTTGCACTCGCCGACTTCGTGGAGGAATGGACTGACGCTCCAGGGCCCGAAGTTGGCGAGGAACGGTCCCTCTTGCCGGGGAGCGAGGCACCAGATGGCTAGGTCATGTACTTCGATGGTGCCTTCGCGCGTCAGGGCGCGGGGGCTGGAGCCGTGCTCATCTCGCCCACTCAGGACAAGCTCTACTACGCCATGCAGCTCCGCTTCCAACACGGTGAAAAGGTCTCCAACAACATCACGGAGTACGAAGGCCTGATTGCCGGCCTCAAGGCCGCGGCCGCTTTGGGCGTGAAGTGCCTCACCATCAAGGGCGACTCTCAGCTCCTCGTCAACTTATCCAACAAGGTGTACGAGCTGAAGGATGAACACATGGAGGCATACATGGCGGAGGTACGCAAAATTGAGAAGCAATTCTTGGGCCTGGAACTGCAGCATGTGCCTCGCGACACGAACAAGCAGGCTGACGATATCGCCAAGAGAGCTTCCAAGCACCAGCCTCAGGAGCCCGGCGTCTTCAAGGAGTGGCTCTTTAAGCCTTCGGCATCCCCTCCAGCTGCGTAGCCAACCCTGCCCCAGGAGGAGCTCCCCCCAGCACCGACCTTGGGAGCCCCTGCCTGTGGCCCGACCTCGGGAGCATGCCTGATCTTCGCGCTCGAGCCTCAGGAGGGGTGCTGGACCAAGGAATTCAAGACGTACCCGCTTTAGGGAACCCTGCCGGAGAAGGAGGAAAACGCTGAGCATGTGGCTCGGCAGACCACAGCCTACTGCATTCAGGACGGTGAGCTCTACCGAGAATGGCCAAATGATGTTTCCTTGCGATGCATCTCCAGGGAACAGGGGCGAGAGCTACTAGCCGACATACACGGCGGAGACTGCGGGCATCACTCGTCATCACGCACCCTCATGGGCAAGGCATTCCGCAGCGGGTTCTATTGGCCCACAACGCTCAATGATGCCACCGAGCTGGTGAAATCTTGTGAAGCATGCCAATTCCACGCCAAGCAGAACCATCAGCCCACTCAGGACCTCTAGACCATTCCTCTCACATGGCCATTTGCGGTCTGGGGGCTGTACATCTTGGGACCATTCCCATGAGCGCCCGGGGGCTACCGCTACCTCTACGTCACCATCGACAAGTTCACCAAGTGGGCGGATATGGAAGCCGTCTGCACCATCCCAGCCGGCTCAGCAGTCAAGTTCATTAAGGGCCTTGTGAGCCGCTTCGGGGTCCCTAACTGTATCATCACTGACAACGGCTCGCAGTTCAGTAGCAACCTCTTCCAAACGTATTGTGCTAACCTTGGAACACAGATATGCTACGCCTTAGTGGCACACCCCAGGAGCAACGGCCAAGCTGAGCGTGCCAACACGGAGGTCCCGAGAGGCCTCAAGACAAGAACCTTCAAGAAGAAGCTCGAGGCCTACGGCAGGGGCTGGCTCGATGAGCTCCAGTCCATGCTATGGTCCATCTGCACCACTGCCACCAAGCCGACGGGCAAGACCCCATTCTTCCTCGTCTACGGAGCTGAAGCGGTTCTCCCACACGAGGTCAAGCATTGCTCCGCGTGGGTCTTGGCATTTGACAAGGCACGCCAGGACGCCACGCGGGGGATGGATCTTGTGCTGGGGGAGGAACGCCGCCGCCAAGCCTCGCTTCGGGCGGCATGGTACCAGCAGGCGCTACGACGGTACCACTGCCGCAGCGTCCGCTCCAGAACGCTTGAGGTGGGTGATCTCGTCCTACGGCGGGTGCTCTCCAGGGAAGTTCTGCATAAGCTCTCGCCCATAGGGAGGGCCCATTTAGGGTCGCTCGCGTCTCCAGGCCTGGCGCCGCGCGCCTGGAGACGCAGGACGAGATTCCCATCCAGAATGCCTGGAACATCCAGCACCTCCGGAAGTTCTACCCATGAAGCAAGGCCCAGTGCCTGTGAAGGTCTCCGCTCATTACACTCACGTAATAATGAGTGGGGTTGTACAAGCCCTAGAGTCTCCGGAGAGCCGCCCTCGAGCCTTGGGGGCTCCTTCCCACGTCCTAGTGGCAGCACTTATCTCCGCGCTGGTGAGAAGACTAGTCTAGGTGCCGTACGCGGCTATTCATTTGCTTGGTTTCTATAGTTTGTTTCCCCCTTTCTTTTAATGGAATTTGGAGTTCTTGCATTTTGGATTGCCAAGTTGGATTTCCCCCTCGTCTTCTCTCTTGGCCGCCGGTCTCAGCCAAGGAGGGGCGGCAGTTTCCCGTTGCTCTTCCTCGCGTGTCTCGCGCGCGGGGGCTGGGTAGGTGTGTGCGTGCGCGTCAGGCCCGCCCTGCGCCCCGAACACACTTCGCCACAACCCTGTCCCCCTAGGGCCATGGCTTTTTCTATCCTCACGAGACACCCTCGAACGAGCTTGTGATTTGTGCATCTTCTTAAGTCCGTGTCCCCCCGATTTGCGCACCGGGTATCATGACGTGATGCACTAAGCCATGACTAGCCCACGCCTGAGGACTCGCGCAAGGAAGAACATGACACCAAAATTTTTTTTCCAACAATTCTGCAGCTTCATGATGTCCCTCGAGGCCAGCAACTCCTGAGCCAGCAGCAAGGGGGCCTCACAAATGATGGAGGGTGCGCCATCGCGAGGCGCGAGACTACCGTGAGTGTATCAAGCTAAGTTATCCTACCGCACCTACCCGGACATGAACATAACAACATACATCAGAACAATAGGCATAACATAGCGGCATAAGTACCATGGTTCATTACACGCCCCAGCAGGGCCCTCTACTTTTATCAAAATGTAGGGAAAGGGAAAGGCTAAATAGAAGTGGCCCACGTGACCACAATAGCTCTTGAGGCCGTGCTCTCGAGGCCTCTGGGCTCAGCCCGAGCCTTCCTCCCGCTTCATTGGAGCGCGGCGATGAGACGATCTGCCTCGTCCTCGAAGCGAGCCCAACGACGTGGCGGCTGGTCGTAGCCGCCGCTGCTCGTGCTCTCGCTGGAGGAACAACCGCCGCTGAACAAGATGCGGCCCTCGCTAAGGGCAAGCTCACCCTCAGAGTCATCGCGGCTGTTGTCAAGGCCAAGCTCATCGTCGCCACCGTCGTCTTTGGGGCAGCACCCTGCGCGATGGCCATCCTCCCAAACACCCTCATGAAGAGGGTCGCAATGCCGTCAAACTTGAAGTGGAGAGTGCACCTCCCGCTGAGGCCGTGCGCGCGGCCAAACGCCTACCAGCCGCGGGCCTGGGACACGTTCCTGACGGTGGAAACTTTGACCCCGACCCACGAGGCCTTGCTGCAACAGCCGTCAACATGCAGCTAGAGGCCACCAGGCCCCGCGACCGGCAGCTCGCCTGTGAAGAAGCGGGGGAGCAGGAGCCAGGTGCTGGTTGGCCTCTTCAACCACACGACGAACTCAAGGAGCACCTCGGCCGAGTGGAAGTGCGGCTGAGGAGGCCGGGTGACCATGGCATGCCTCCCCTCGTCGCATGGGCTGCCTCGCCCTTGGCGACACCCACCACAAGAAGAAGCACCACCACAACCGGCTAAGGCGAGCCCGTGCCCCCGAGGAGTCACCGCAGGGGTCGCGGTGTGCTTGCGGGGGCGGCCTCGCCCTCTCTTGAGTGGTGGCGAGTCAGGTCCTGCCTTGGGAGCCTTCCCCTTCTCGACGGCGGAGAACTTCCTCGTCGGCGCAATAAGAACTACAACAAGGCGGCGAGCCAGAGAGGAGGAAGAAGAAGCAGGCGGCAAGAAGATAGAAATGAGCAAGGGGGCTCTGCCCCTCCCCTCATTTATAGCCGGAAGGAGGCCAACCGCCAGCCTCCATGGTCGCACATAATGATGGTTTTCTCTGCATGCAGCAGGGTCTGGTCAAGTCGAACGGTTGCCGAGGCAGCATGGTGAAGCGGAGGCACCCCTGCCCCATTAATCGCCACGCGTCAGTGATGACCCACAAGTATAGGGGATCTATCGTAGTCCTTTCGATAAGTAAGAGTGTCGAACCCAACGAGGAGCAGAAGGAAATGATAAGCAATTTTCAGTAAGGTATTCTTTGCAAGCACTGAGATTATCGATAAGAAGTAGTTTTGTGATCAGGTAATTTGTAATGGGTAACAAGTAATAGAAGTAAATAAGGTGCATCAAGATGGGCCAATCCTTTTTGTAGCAAAGGACAAGCCTAGAAAAACTATTATATAAAGGAAAGCGCTCCCGAGGACACACGGGAATTATCATCAAGCTAGTTTTCATCACGTTCATATGATTCGCGTTCGGTGCTTTGATAATTTGATATGTGGGTGGACCGGTTCTTGGGTACTGCCCTTCCTTGGACAAGCATCCCACTGATTAACCCCTCTTGCAAGCATCCGCAACTACAAAAGAAGTATTAAGGTAAACCTAACCATAGCATGAAACATATGGATCCAAATCAGCCCCTTACGAAGGAACTCATAAACTAGGGTTTTAAGCTTCTGTCACTCTAGCAACCCATCATCTACTTATTACTTCCCAATGCCTTCCCCTAGGCCCAATCAATGGTGAAGTGTCATGTAGTCGATGTTCACATGACACCACTAGAGGAGAGACAACATACATCTTATCAAAATATCGAACGAATACCAAATTCACATGACTACTTATAGCAAGACTTCTCCCATGTCCTCAGGAACAAACGTAACTACTCACAAATCATATTCATGTTCATAATCAGAGGGGTATTAATATGCATAAAGGATCTGAACATATGATCTTCCACCGAATAAACCAACTAGCATCAACTAAAAGGAGTAATCAACACTACTAGTAACCCACAGGTACCAATCTGAGGTTTTGAGACAAACATTGGATACAAGAGATGAACTAGGGTTTGAGATGAGATGGTGATGGTGAAGATGTTGATGGAGATTGACCCCCTCCTGATGAGAGGATCGATGGTGATGACGATGGTGATGATTTCCCCCTCCCGGAGGGATGTTTCCCCGGCAGAACAGCTCCGCCGGAGCCCTAGATTGGTTCTGCCTCGTGGCGGCGGAGTTTTGTCTCGAGAGCTTGCTTGCGATTTTTTCTCGGACGAAAGACTTCATATAGCAGAAGATGGGCAACGGAGGCCTGCCAGGGGGCCCACGAGATAGGGGGCGCGCCCAAGGGGTAGGGCGCGCCCCCACCCTCGTGGCCAGGGTGTGGGCCCCCTTTGGTTAATTCTTTCGCCAGTATTTTTTATATATTCCAAAATGTGCTCCCGTGAAGTTTCAGGACTTTTGGAGTTGTGCATAATAGGTCTCTAATATTTGCTCCTTTTCCAGCCCAGAATTCCAGCTGCCGGCATTCTCCCTCTTCATGTAAACCTTGTAAAATAAGAGAGAAAAGGCATAAGTATTGTGACATAATGTGTAATAACAGCCCATAATGCAATACATATTGATATAAAAGCATGATGCAAAGTGGACGTATCAACTCCCCAAGCTTAGACCTCGCTTGTCCTCAAGCGGAAGTCGATAACAAAAAATATGTCCACATGTTTAGAGATAGAGGTGTTGATAAAACAAAATACGGACATGGGGGCATCATGGTCATTCTTAGAACAACAACAACAACACACACACATATTTATATATATATATATAGACATCTGGGCTATATTCTGTTACGCGTAATAGAATATTATTATGTTACCCTTCTTGAACTGATGTGGTGTACAGGTTGGACTGACGAGGTTTTCTACTTGAACCGATCTTCCTGTGTGTACGAGGGCGGAAACAAGGGATGCAACGTGGAGCTTCTGGGCGTTCTCCGGCGCGATGCTGCGGGCCATTCGTTGCTCCTCATCGTCGTGCGCTCGTCCCCATCGTTGTGTGCTGCTCGTCATTGTCACCGCATCGGCGCCGCCCCGTCGCACGTCGTCCTCGTTCCCGCCTCCATCGAGCCTCGTCGATGAGCTCACGGGCTTCGTCGTGACCCCCTCTCCGTCTCCGTCAAGCTACGCGTGCCGGGATGGCCGCACAGCACCGCCTCGACCTCCGTCATCCTCCTCGGACCGTGAACCGCAGTCATTGACTCCGGCCGTCTCAAGTCATCCCCGGGCCTTCTCTGCAACGGCAGTGAGCCCCGCATCCTCCCTCTCTCCCCGTGCTCTCCTTTGGTAGTCGTAGATCGTTGCCGACGTGATTGTGCTCCGGCCACGCCCGATGACCCAGATCGCCCCGTTCCCCGCGCTCACTGCACCGTGCCCGCGCTCCTCTGGTCGCGCCCTGCACGCACACCTGCAGCCGCCCCGTCCTGCCCGCGCCCTCTGCCCGTCTCGTGTCGCCCCATCATGCCTTCTCTGACCACACCCGCCTATGCATGCGCGCAACCCCATGCCTTCTGCTGCTGTGTGCGCCTGTGGCCGCCGCTGCCGTGGCCCCTATTGCTTCCGTTGCTACTACAAGTGCCACAGCCGCTGCTGTTAGACAGAGAATCCTGCTACTTCCTTCTTCAGTTAAGCTAAGTGTTGCTTTATTCAGTTTCGCCAGAATAAGAATGCACCAGGAGTCGTTCTTGTACATGCTCATAGTCTATGTTTTCTGCATGTAGTAGCTAGTGTTGCAGTGTTCGCTCCCGTGGAATGGCGCGACCATTAGCTCAAACGTGGCCGGTAGACTAGGAATTGGTCGTTGGCGGAGGTGGTGTTTGGTGGCTGACTGAAGCCTACGATTGCTTGTAATCTGGTCAAATTGCGTAATTAAGTTGTGTGTTTTTCAGTGTTGTTTTGAATTACTGCCATATGTGTAGGTGGACTGCTCCATGTCAAAGCTTGTATTACTGTGCGTTGACATTGGAGCAAGTTTCTTGTACTGGCTGCCTACCCCATACCCTCTGCACTTTGAGTATAAAGGCCGAGCCCTCTGTCACTTTCGTTCCACCAGCTGCAACCAAAAGAAAATCCAGATGGATCCTGAGCTAGGAGAGGTCACAGAGGAGGAGGGGGAAGCCGTCGATGCGAGGGCTGCAGTAGTGGAGCCGAGGAGGAGGAGGAGGCGCAGGCGCAGGCAGATGGCACAACGTGCTGCCGAGGAGGAAGTGGATGCAGAGTTCAACAAACACCTTGCTTGTGAGGTGATGGATACTTGCAACTCCAATGAACTGGAGCTTCTTTTCCCAGAGGGCAAGGGAAGGAACCATGTTCAGATCATTAGTTGGGCTAGGGCGAGAGCAGCCACGGCTCCACATCCATCCACCAGGGCTAAATGGCGTCGTTTCTTTGATCGTTATGTTTGAAGTAGTGAATGTTATGTTTTTAAGATTTGTGTTGTGAGGGAGCAGCTGTTTGAATGAATAAATGAATTCAACTGTCTCCCCTCTGAATGTGTTGTTTTATCTGCATATGTTTTGACATGTGCAGTTTTTGAACTGCTGTTTTATCTTAAGTTGAACTGATTTGTGGTCAAAAGTTGCATGGCTTGCATAATTTTTCCTATCTGTTTTGCTCAAGTATAATTGCTTTATTTATATATTTCTTTATATTAGTACTTGAACAATTCTATAGTTGAAGTGATGGGCATCCTTTGTTTTGACTGGTATATTTTCATGTACATAGCTCGGAGAAGGAACTATACGCTGATGATGTTTGTAGAACCACTTTTTTTGGTTTCGAGATTGCTGAACTTACATTCTGTTAATGATAGTACTGAACTTTTTTAGGTTGTCAATTACCAATCAAATTTTTTTGTTGTATAACATTTTTTCTATCTTTTTAGATGAATTTTGGATCACATTTTTTTAATAGTTAAATAATGATATTTCTAGTATTTTTTAGAATTAAAAGATTTTTATCTTTGCTGCACAGTATTTTTTTACTTGAACCTTATGACTTGTAGTAGTTGAACTTTTTATAATTTTGCTTCTGAAATTTTTATTTACAAATTTCTATGTTTAATTTTCCAAAAAATATATGTATTTCTATTTTTTTAGTTCTTATAGTTAAGATGTGTTTGAACTTTTTACATTATTTTTTTTGAACTTATTTCTTGTGAGGATTTTTTAAATATCTGCATTTTTTGTCGTGTGTGATCGGCTGGAATTTTGTAATGGGGCGAAGTACTGTGTTGGGCCATCTGGCTGAGTCATTGTTTTCTGCCCAGATAGCTCGCCCGCGCAGCTGTGGAGCACGGCGTGCACGTGCGCTATGGGTTTAGTCCCACCTCGCTAGTCGAGGGGGTTCTAGACCAGTTTATAAGCGCAGGCGAGGCACACTAGTCGAACTCCTCTGAAAACTTACCAGAGCGCTTATACACGGCGCTCGCTCTCTCTCTTGACCTGTGGGCCCTGATCGGTGGGCCCTGCGTTGTGCGGACTACTAGGGATTCGCCTATGGGCTCGAGTTCAAGTTATCTAGCAGCGTCAGGGCCTGGGCCTGTCCTTGGGCGGTCAATTTTTTTTCTTTTTTTTGTTGTTTGAATGTAGTACTTGACTCCACCAGTAAATTGGACAGATACTTTTTATGATCCTTGGGCGTCAATTTTTTTGTTTGAATCTAGTACTTGACTCCACCAGTAAATTGGACTGATACTTTTTTGTTCTAGTTCTTGTGAGTTTTGTTCTAGGAACGAGCCGTAACATGACTTGCCCCCGCACCGAACCGCACCAAAGGGCATAGTTGTACTGACACATCTTCCTTGTATGGACTTGTCCCCATTATCTATCTTTTTTAGCGGGGG
>NC_041392.1:430206803-430229341 GCF_002162155.2 Triticum dicoccoides | reverse complement strand
GGGGGGGGGAACAGAATAACCACACTGCGCCTGTCAAACGAGCGCACTACCGCGTTAGCGCGAGGCCAAGCCAGGGGGAGGGGGGTCGGGACCCCCTCCCCCATCCCGGCGAGGCCGAGCCAGGAACGAGCCGTAGCAGGCGACGACGCGGCGTGCCGCGGCGTCGCATGCGGAGGCGAGTCCGTAACGTGACTTGCCGCCGCACTGTATCGCACCGAGGGGCATAGTTGTACTGACGCATCATCCTTGTATGGACTTGCTCGCGCATCACAATGCACCGAGGGGCTTAGTATTTGCCCCTGTTATCTTATCTTTATTTTTTTGTGTGAAAAACCATCACCGTTATGAATTATTATTTCATTTGTACTTTTTATAATTTATTGTAATGTTGTGAGTTATTATTTGTACTTTAGCTGTTTGTTTTCTCCCTCTATATTAATTTTTTATTGTATTTATTTTTTTATTGTTTTTAATTTTTGCTATTATTTTTGGTAACTGCCTAGAGTTAGTGGGCTTCGCCACGGTTCTGGGCTTTAGCCATCGGTTTTCTCCCACTCACCTTTTAACCTCCGCGCTCCCCCGTTCCGCTCCGCTCCCCTCTCCAAATCGATTCCTTCTTCGTTCCCCTCTTATTGCAGAGAAGTTGCTTCTCCTGTTTCGCCGCGGGAGCGTCGGCCGGCGGGTTGAACCCCAGGGGTGGAGGTCTGGGTGCTCTGTTTGCTCCTTTTGGTGTGCGATTGACTTCCCTTGCATCCTCTTATGTATAGATTTTCCCTCTATTTCTTAGCTCTTGCTCTCTTGCTGTTTCAGGCTGGATTCGCTAGGGTTCCTTTGCTCTTGAACGAGTGGTTAGCGACAGTGATATTTGATTCCGTGGCGGATTTTGTGTTTGCTTGTAAGAGTTTTGCTTTGTATGGCGTGCTTATTTTTCTGAAATAGGTCAGAGCCCTAATTTTTGTTCATGTGTTTTGCAGATCTGGTTCGGCAGATTTTAGGTCTGTAGATCTCAATGGGTACATCATCCATCCCGGACAAGTTGAATGCAGGTGATTTTTCCCTGTAATTTGGATGATGTTTTAACAGATCTGGTTTTTAGGCTGTATAGGTGTGGTTGTATTGACTTTATAAGTTGTATGTTTTTTGATAGCTGTTAAATTTGCCCTGGAATGTGTGGTGTGTATAGGTTTGGCGGTTGATGTGACCTGCAGACATGTTGTAGTACTGATCACCATTTGTAGTTTGAACTGTTGTCCTGGCATTTGAATAGGTTGTAGTAGTCAGTGAAGAACTGGTATGATGGTGAAAGAGTTTTCATTCTTAAGTTTGTTGCGCCAGTAATGGGTTCATATTGTTTTATTGGGTGCACTTGTAGTGTTCATATAGTTGAACTGAATGCTTGTTCATGTACTTTTTTGCTAATTATGATGTTGTTGCAGATGTTGGAGTGCCGGTGCCTCCTGATTCTGAAAAATCAGAACGCTTTCAAGATCTTGTGAATGTTATTTTCGAGACACCAAATCCGCTAGAAGAACTTGCGGATGTTGTTGGTGTTTCCCTTATATTTGCTCTTTTTTTATCAGCCTTGAATACATTAATATGCTTAGCTACATCAGTTGTTCCTTTTGTTTGTGTCTGATGCTATGCGCTTTATTTATCTTGTCTCTGCAATGTTAATTTTGTTTTGATTTTATACGTGCATGCTTATGTTTGTTGGTTTATGCAGTTAATGACAGCCATGGTGCTGCTGAGGACATTGCTGATGTTGTCAACGATATAAATGATGGAATGTATTCTCTTAACGTTGATGATGTTGATGGCAGCCTGCAGCTGTCTGTTACTCAGTCACAGAGTGTTGATGGCACTGAGCCTGTTACTCAGGCTGAGGATGTTCCTATGCAGTTACAGCTTGAGGACGAAAGGATAAGAAAGAAGAAGTGTGATTTCCAGAGGAGAAAGGAGTTGGAACAACGTCAAAAGGCTGCTTGTGTTCAACGAAGTGATCAGGATGTTGCTCAAGCTCCTGAAGGCGTAGGTGATGAAGGTGGTGACGCGGCCTTTTCAACTGTTGATGATGTATCTCATGGAAGTGACATGCCGGTGAAGACAAACCTGATGCAAACTCATTTGACATAAGTGTTTACTCGTGATGCAGTTAAGGAGAAGAAAGCTGTTTTGAAGAGGAAGATGTCAGATCGAAATCCCGATGGCACACAGAGGCATAGCCCATGTGTGAAAGCTGGTTCCCAACCTGGTAATAGCAAAGCTGATGGGGATAGTGTTGCTGTGAAGATTGGTCCAAGCAAACTTGGTGGCTCCCCTGTTCGTCGTAGTCCACGGGTTTTGACAAATAAGAAGCCTTCTTCTCCTCCTCTTCGAGAGCGCTCTTTGTTGGAAGAAAATAATAAGCGTAAAGTTCATCCTGCGAAGGTGAACAAAGGTGTGAAGAAGCGTGCTCGTGTCGAAGCTGAAGATGTTGTATTTGAAGAAGATGATATCGAAGTTGATTCTGAAGATGAATTTGCAATGGTACGTCTTTTGTACCGTATGTGACTGACTAGTTGTAGTTGCAATGATTTCATTGTGTCTGGGCTTTTATGCTGGCCAGGCGAGGCTGGTCATTGTTTACATCAATCGAGGGTGGTACTGATGTTGTTTCAATAGTTGAACTTGTGCAATCTTTTCTTTTTTCTACTTGCCTTCATATGCTTGTTTTGTTTTCTATATTCATTTATTTAAGGTGTGGCTTCTTTATTTTCATTTACAGCCTGTTAGCTTTATGAGTCCGGTCAAGCCGGTGGGTCGCAATGCCGGAAAAGTTGCCTTGGATGAAGGTGACCAACGGAAATTGAACTTGACTGTGCGATGTTCGTTGGGAGAGGTTGAAGCTTGTGCTAAATTGCTGGAGAGTCGGCATGTGGCTAGGGTTCGTGCAGCTGGTTTTGGTTCTATCCTCAATTGGAGGGTGAAGTCTAACATTTCCCGCCCTCTGATGGGAGTTTTGTACCTGAGGATAGATCCTGATACGATGACTCTTGACATGGGTGAGGCTAATAAGAAGCTTCGCATCACTAGCGATGGTATACAACAATTATTTGGGTTCCCTCGTGGTGGTCGTTCTCCGCCAAGGTCGTCAGAGGATGGATATGACGACGCTCTGATGAAGTTAAGATCGGAGCTTGACATTAGCAGGAACATAGATATCAAGACAAAGGATTTGAGGAATAAGCTCAAGGTGCTCGTCAGGGATCCTAGCAAAGATGACCTTGCTCTGAAAGTGTTCTTCATTATTGTGTTTATGAAGGTTGTGTTGCCTCGTGTCGCCCCGTGTGTTTCCAGAGAGGCAGCAATGTTTGAGGGTCTCGTCTTTAAGGACATGGCTAATATGGATTATTGTTAGCTGATGGTTGATGAGCTTAGAAGGGCTGTTGTCAGGTACCAAGATGGTGTTACGATGGGGAAGGCAATCACATGCTGTGCTATAGGGCCTATACTAATGTACCTTGACTGCCTTATCCGTGGCAAGACTGCGGAGCTTGACATGCGAGTCCCCGCATATGTTTCATGGATCCTGTCAAGCTTTCTGATCTGGTTGATGCAGATTTGATTAAAAAAGGCAATGCGGATCCAAAGACTTGGGTGTTTGGGAAGCTTCCGGTGAGTTTTATTTCTTTCGTGTCTTTGCAGACCTTTTTTTGTTTAGGTATAGCTATTTCTGCTGGAGTGAACATGTGTCCCGCAGAGTTACCTATTTAGATTTTGTCATTTCTTAAGCTTTGTGAGGTTTAGGTACGATTTTTAGTACTGTTGTTTCATGTGTGGTTGAACTGAATATCTTTGCTAAACTGTCCTGTCGGTAAATACTAATAAATTGGCACTAACAGCTAAAGATTGATAGTCCTGTTGATTTAAATCTGTTAATATCATGTTTTATTTTTGCCTGTGTGTTGCATTGATTAATTAACTATTTTTTCACCTTGTTTGTAGTGGAAAACTCAAGAGGAGGTTTTTTTCTGACAGTATAAACGGCCAGTCCTGGAGATGCTGTCGTCTCAGATTCCCAAGTCTTCATCTTTGCACGATGATTTGAGAGATGGTCGTGGTGTTGAGGGTGCTGGTTATGTTCCCCCCTGGCCCTAGTAATGCTAGTACTTCACAGAGGCAGGGTTTTGGTATTGATGTTGCTGTTTCTGCGTTGGAGCGCGCTGAGCATATTTTTAGAAATGTGTGTTCTGAGCTGCAAAAGGTCCCAACGACAGTTGAGCATCTGAGTTGTATCAGTGGTATCCTTCCTGAAGGTCATCAATTTAACACTGAGGAAGCAGTGGACTATATTGAGATGGAGAGAATTTTAATTGGTGATATGTGTGACGGTGCTGTTGATCTAGTTCAGAGCTCGGTTCGTCTATTGAACAACATGAAGCGTTTCAAAAGTATGCAAGACTCTCGCTGCAAGCCATATGAAGAAAGTGCAAAAGTTGTTATCAGCCAGACTGAGCAGGATGTGGCTGCTGCCATCGACAGCAGGGCTGGTGATGGTACCGAGGCTAATGTTCCTGATCATGAAACGAATGATGTTGGCTTGGAGCGCGCTGTTGATGATGTGAGTGAGTCCTCGGTGCTTGCAATTTTTACTATGTTGTTCTGCTGTCAGTATGGTAGTTGAAGTTTCTCATCTTCATTTGTTTATTAATTTTTCTTCCATGCAGATTGAGCAGGATGAGGCTGCCGCCACAGACAGCAGGGCTGATGATGGTACTGAGGTTAATGTTTCTGATCACCATACGAACGATGTTGGCTTGGAGCAGCCTGTTGTTGATGTGAGTCAGTCCTCTGTGTTTGTATGTTTTTACTATGTTGTTCTGCTGTCAGTATTGTAGTTGAACTTCCTGATCTCCATCTGTTTATTAATTTTTTGTTTTGATGCAGGAGACCAGTCATAATGTTGACGCTGCTGTTGACCGTGGAGTTAATGATCCATCTACTGATAAATGCAAGGTTATTTTTTGTTTTTAATGTGTTTATTCATATTTCTTGAATTTTCATGCACACCAATGTGGTTTAATTCCCTGTGCTTATTGTTGCTAATAATAGCATTGATTTTTTTGTTTCATTACATATGAAATCAGGGTCCTATTGTTGGCGACGAGCCTTGTTTGCCTGTTGGTGATGTTGCTTTTAATGTTAGCAACAACAAGATCGATGATGTTTCTGTGAATGCTTCTAAGGTTTTGTTTTTCTGTGCACCTCTCGCTAGTTTATTTTTGATTATTAGTTTTGCTCATATTATTCACTTTTTCTGAATTTTTATTTCTTCAGATGACTGATGTTGAGCGTGAGGCTGTTGTTAGTGGTGGAGATGATGCTCATGGTGTTCCATTGAGTAGTGGGCGCGATGTTGGTGCCAAAGTTGCTGATGAGGATTTTGGTGCTGCTAGCATACTTGATGGCAAACCGTTTGGTGTTGGTATTGTTGGGAATGAAAATCTTTTTGATTTTGAAGATTTCCCGCCTGGAGGGCTTGATTATGGTGATGCATTGCAAGATGCTTCTAGCGTGGAGGAGGTGCCATCCGAGGATGATGATTTACTTCTGTCGATTTCTTTTGGCCCCTTGATGCAGGAGGCGCTCGTGTCGTCCCAGGATTTTCTTTCCACAGACCCTGAAAGCGCAGCGATATTGGTGTCCTCTCAGGATGTGCCCGTGCCATCGTCAAACCCTGAAACTGGAGGCATATTGGTCTCATCGCAGGAACTACCATCGTCGTCAAACACTGATAGTGCAGGTAAGGACTTGTAAATGAGGTGTACTTCTCAATTTTGGCATTTTGGGCATGTTCACTTGTAGTGCTTGAACTTATTATTTTTCTTCTTTTTCTACAAGCAGAAAGTGGAAATGTTGTTAAGGTTGATATGTTTTTCTTCGCTATTACGAGGTTGCGCATGAACCGTGCAAAATGGTTAGTTTGGGATTTTGCCCGTACCATTTTTTTCTCCTTCTCTTTCTCTCATATGAGAATGGTTGTTGTTGCAGTAGTTTTAATTCATGTAATCTTTTGTGTTTTTCTAGTCACAAGCCGATGTTTCAAAATAAAGAATGTGATGCCAGTGTTGGTTCTATTGCTAAATCGTTTGTCCCCACTGGCATGCTCAACTCAGACAGTGCTGACGTTGTTTTATATTCTCTATGTTCGAAGTACCGAGACACTGACAAGTTGATAGTTCCTAGATGGGTGACGGTGAGTATTTTGCTTTTGTAGACAGGATGATAACTTGTTTTTGCCAATTTTCTAACTGTTGTTGTTCTTTTTGTACAACAGACCAAGATCCGTGATGGAAATATTGATTCCAATGTGCTAATTGGTTTACGAGATCGTGCACTGATGGTTTTGACCAAGTACGTGAACTTGTACTTTTTGTACTCATGAACTAGAACTGTCATGTTTTCTTGCAAGTTTGGGAGGTGGTGGAAAGAACTTGAGCAACCTTCTTTTTAGCCCTGCACTTATGAATGATGTGTGCTTCTTTTGTTGAAGCTGAACTTATTGTCGCAAGGAAATTGAACTGATATGTTTGTTGCAATTTTAACTAGAGTAGCATATATTTATTTGTACTGTTTTGCTTACTCAATTAAAACTTATGATTATCTTATTTTTTGTTTGTACTTCAGAATTTCACTTTTCTTCTATTATTTTATTGTTTGGAGGCTGAATTTTTTGTTTCATTATGTTTTGTTAAATTCATTTTTCCTCTGTGATTTTTTTGTCAGCTTCTCTTCCCTACTTTTGATCCGCCGTCCATTGAGGCTACCATGAAGCCTAGCGAAGTATCTGGGCACTGGTGCTTGATTGTTCTGAATTTGAGGTTCCGTCGTTTTGACTGTCTTGATTCACTGCGCGATGAAACCTAGAGTGATGCAGTTAGATTCTTAAGGAATATGACAGATAACATAAAGAAGGTTTGGAGGGAGTCTAGCGTAGATAGGGCGAAACCGTTCTCGCCGGCGCATATTGATGGTTTCTCTTGCGAGTTTGTGCGGGTGCCTTAGCAGAAAAACACGTGAGTATCCATTTTTAATGAGTTTTTGTTAGTTGTTTTTGTTGCTGGGAGGGTGGTGTTACTGTGTTTTCGGATTTGTGATGTACCCATTTGTTTTTTCTTTTGTTAACAGGCATGATTGTGGATTCTTTATGCTACAAAGCTGCAAGACCTATCATTGCCGAGAGGATGGTGTGATTGAAATGTTAGATTACAGCCACGAAGACATTCTTGACAGTAGGAATACTTTTCTGTACACCTGTGCAACTAGCAATGTGTTTGATGTTGAATTCCGTGGTTTGTTTGGCATCGAACCCTATACGTAATGCATGACCTTTTGTATTTTTTTGCATCTTGTACTTCTTTGATTGGTACTGTCATGATTTATGTATTTGAACTTTACCCTTGATGCGGTCTTTTATTTTTTTTATTTTTGCAGGTGAGTGGCTGGATCTTAATGAGCATGACTACAAGATCTTTGGTAGCCAGTTCTCGGAGCTCGAGCGCGTATCTTTTGATCTTAGCCAGTGGCATTCTCCAGAAAAGACAAGGTCTAGTGTTCTTAAGGGGCGGTTGGGAGCTCTAAAAGGTTCTATGGCTGCTTGTGCAGAGAGCCCCTCTACACCCAAGAATCCCATTGTGGAATTGATAGACAGCGATGATGATGCGTTTGACAAGATTGTTGGCATGGGGAGAGTCACTAGGAGCACTACTACTGCCAAGGGTTTATCCCCACTTGCTGGAATAGTGGCCCGTAGAGCTGGTGGTGCTAGGAAGGATCCTGCTTTGGATTCTGGCAATGTTACAAGCACGAAGCGTGCACCCAGAGCTCCTATAAAGTTTTGCTCCCCTGTGCAGCAGCTTCACCCTCATAGATTCCCTCACCTGGACAAGGCTCGCAAGTTGTATAATCTGTTGCTTAGCAATGAAGCATGTGAGAAGTATGCCGAGTGGGTATCTCTCATTACGTTTCCTCTTCTTTTCCTCTTTTGTTTGTAACTGCTAGATAGATATGACCTGATTATTACTTTTTATACAACCTGAACTGCTATGAATGCATTATCTTGCTTCCCCTACTTTTTGTTCTTGTCCGTGCTGCAGCAATACATTCTCAATGATACCTCAGCCTGATGATAGCGTAACCAGCTTCACTGGGAAACGCATCTGGGAAGTTTTTGCACCTAGGAAAATAATGGAGGGTGATGTAATGGACTTCCTTATTGATGATTGGAAGAAAGTACCCGATAGAAATGTTGATTTTGCGTCTAGGAAAAGGGTATTGCTGAGTCCATATTTCATCACGGTAACCAATCAGATCGTTTGTTTCTCTTAGACAAGAACGCCTTTTTTGTTTTACGAGTTTTGATAATACCTTGCTTTGTTTATCCTTTTCCCCTGTCTATTTCTTTTTTGGCTTTTTTGCAGGTTGTGCTTGACTGTACGTTTTACGGCGATGAAAATAAAGAGTTTAATGTGAAGAGTGCAGCCAGAGATTTCAAGAGCTATGTTAAAGATAATGAAGACTTGCTCAGTGCCGACCTTGTGAGATCTACTAGCTGATTTTTGGTTTTATTTGTTTGTTGTCATGCTAGTTTTTATTTTGAATATTTAACATCTCTTTTTTCGTCATCTGTTTTTAGATCATGATGCCTCTATTCAAGCCTATGGTTTTACCAAAGGATAAGAAACTGAACCACTTTTCCTTATATGTCATGAATCGGTACCGAAGTAGCGTCGACATCCTTGACTCTTTACCTTATCCGAATAATCATCGTCCTTCAAAGAACACCTATCATAAAGACTGCGAGAAGATTGTGAGTGACATTTATTATTTGTACTGGATTAATTTTTCTGCATCTTTGTCTCTGCTTTTTCTTAGACCTGAAAATGTGTGGTTTCTTATCTTTTCTTACAGATCTCCAGGATGGTCCAAGTAATGAAGGATGTGTATGGTGATGCTTAGTACAATGCGAGCAAGCAGCCCAAATGGGAGCTTTTTGCAAAGAAACCAACGTTTGTGAAGGTTCCACTTCAAGGGGCGAATGAATGTGGCCATTATACTCTGAAGTATGCAGGATCCTATGATGGTGAAAAGATCGTTGGGAACATTCGAGATAAAGATGTGGGTTCTAGTTGAGCTTTTCACTTTTCCATGTTTGGCTGATTGTGTATTCTTCTTTTTAATGTGTCATGATTTTTGATAATTTGTTTCATTGTTTTGCAGCCTCGTATTGTTGATTGGAAGGCAAGGATCTGTATAGAGTTGTGTTCAACCGGAATAACCAGCTTCTGGTGACGGAGCTTCCCATGGAGTTTCAGCCTTTGGCTCCTGGTGCATAGAAGAAATGGTCATCATTCCGTAGTGAAATGGATAGTTGTGTAATATATCTCTTGAAAGCATTGTAGGCTTTGATTGTAGTGTTTGGATGTTTTTGATTTTTGATAGTTGTGTGATATATCACTTGTGTATGTTTCATTGGGAATTCATTCTAGTTAAGTTCTATTTTTTCTACTGAAGTCTTGTAAACTAGTTGAACTAAAAACACGTATTCCCAAGTTCATTACGAGTTGTTGCTGGAAAAGTGAGATTTATCATTTATTTTCATCTGTCCCAACCTAGGTTGGACCTTTATAGTTTCTGTACCCTCTTTTCCTGTACTTATAGTATAGTTATGTTAGTACTGAATTGTAATGTTGTTTAGCGTAAGGCTTTTAAAATTTGGTGTCATGATGGCACTTGTGGATCTAGCATGAGTGGAGTGACGCTTCCTTGTTATGTAGAACTGATTTCATATAATGTAGTAGAACTGAAGTTTCTTGTGATTGAAATTATTTACGACCAAGTAGCTATGTCATCTCTAGCCAGATTTTATTCAAGTATAAGAAATTTAGCATGATTTGAGAGCCAAATTTTTGTTTGAACTTCTTGAATTGTAGTAGTTGAACTTCATAGTAAAATTTAAATAGTGGTTTAAATTAGCTACATTTAAATATGTCTCCGGGGGGACCTATTTTCTAGGTTGTGGTTCTTCTCAAGGCAATGTTTTGTATGATCATAGTACTTGCCTTACAGACTAAGTTGTACTGACATTTCAGTTGTACTATTAGTGTTATTCTTGAGTGTGTCAATGTTTTATGGAATGTGAACTGAAGCTTCCCGTTCCTTTTCATATTTTGTAGAATGAATATACTGTTTTGTTCAAGTGTACCAGAACTCTCAGTCCTAGCATGCTAGTGGCTTGGAAATATGTACTGATTGTTCTTTGCTTTTCTTGTTGCAGTACTTAGTAAATTTCTAACTACTATTAGCACGATGCTTTTAGTAGTCCTCGGCTGAAACTTAGCCTTTTTAGTGTTCTTCTAAAACTAAAAACTGATTTTCTTAGTGTGATAGTACTACCGTAAATGTCTAAGCTGCACTGAGCGTCCAATTCTACTATTTTGCTATTGTCCTTAGTTAGTCTGCCATTGTTTTTGTTTTTTTTTGTGAAAATATCCGTGTATGATTTTTTGTTTCTGCATGACTAGTTTCAACTTCAACCTACTTCAACTTCAAATGATGGATGAACAAAAATAGGAAGCTAGCAAACTTGTTGACTGACATAAGCAAACGATGTACATGATAGAAATAGGCAAACTTGTTCAAACCCTGACACACATAACATAAGGTAGCTGGTTCAACATAACGAAAGAAAACTAAAAATCTGAAACAACAATATTAAGGACAGGAAGAAGTGCGAGCAACACGAATGCAGACTTTCATGCATCCTCATCCCGTGAAGTTGCAATGGTAGTAGGGGTCAGCTCCCTGCTCTTCTGAAATATCCCAACCTGTCACGATGTTGTCGATTGTCTTCCATGACTTGTACGTGGCGTACACATCTATTCCTGCGTACGTGATGAGGTTGTCTGGCAACGGGCTGGTCCCCCACTTTTTGTGTTCTCCCTTGTCCATCTTCTTCTTCATGTTGGTGTAGAATGGGTGGATGACGCCGCCTGCAACATCGGCCAAGGAGTCGAAGTATTTGCTGGTGTGTGGATCTTTCCACTTGCGCTGCATGTCGATGAAGTTGTTGGGGTTGATCTCCAAACCAGACTTGTTCAGCATTCGCTTGTCGCCTCCAATGCTGAAACCGACAAATGTGTACAATTTCTCCTCATGCAGGAACTGTTTGAGGCGCTTGGGCCTGCAAGGGGGGAGACACACATTGAAGGTTAGTGTTCTTTTTTGAAGATTTAATTCTTCTATTTTTTGGTTTTGAAAGTGATAATCCATGAGGTAGATGCTTATATAGTATAAGTCATGGATGAATGTAGTCCAGAAACTAGTACACAAAGTCCTGAAATTAAATTCAACTACACCATGTTATTTTTCTTTTTTGCTGTCTTTAGTGCTTCACCAAATTCAAGAATCATTTTAACAGATTCAATGATATATGTGCTGCTTGATTCAAGTTTAGTTTTCTTTTTGGTTGAATAAAAGACCTATACCAGTGCTTGATACATCTTTGTGCGTCAGCTCTATATCAAGTTCAGAAATTAATTTGAGAAACATGTGCATCAAGATATGGACCTATACCACTTCACCAAACATCTTTTAATACATCAATTCTATAAACTATACTAGTGCATCAAGATCAGAATCTATGCTAGCACATCAAGTTCATAAATTAATTTGGTGCATCAAGTTCAGTATTCTATAAACATTTTTTTCAGATGCTAATCTGGTGAAACAATCCACTTCACGGTTTCAGAATTGCATGTAAGTTGAGAAACATGTACTCGTGCATACACTTCACAAAGTATAGTAGTTCATCTAGTTGGCGAAACTAGTTTAATGAAGTTTTTAGTGAGTAGTACTAGTACAACAGATGAATGAACAGTAGTATGGGTTACCATTTTGTGGCTGCTGTGATGTGGTAAACCAAGCAGAGTTCCTCGACGCACAACTACAGGACTGCCACCATCTGTGGGGGTTCCTCATCGCTGGTGAACTCCACATCAACTCCGATGAAGCTCGGATACAAGCCGCCGCCCTTCATCCTGAGCCTGCTCATCACCTCATCGGCCTTGTCTGGTTCACTGGTGCAGACGATCTCCAGCGTCTCTTTGCCGTGGAGCTCAACCCCTGTGAGGGTTCTCGTGTACTCGCGCTTCTCGCCGGGGACGTGAACATCGACGAGGTCGCTGCTCTTGTCCGACGGCTCTCCATGATGACGCTTGGCGGATGGTTCCTCCGCCATCGCCTTCCTGTGGCGACTGTGGGCTTGGGAGAGAGAAGTTTGTTGTTTGTGTGCAGTGGAGATTGAAGTGGAAATGGTGGTTTCTGGGAATGAGGCAGAGATGGAAGACAATGGGGTATTTTGCAGTGCATCGACGGGGATGTGTGGGAGGTGGTTCGTCAGGGGCGTGGGTGTGGTGGTCGTGGGGGTGCCCATTTGCAGTCCCTTGTGGAAACCGCTTAGTGGGTGGCGCGGGTGGTGGCCTGGAAGAAGCAACCGTCCAATTCAAATGGTTTTACTACTGCACTGACTTGTCTTGTCAAGCTGTACTTATGACCTGCTAAATCCCACTTGCACGTCTCAGGGGTGGTGATGACGGCATTTTGGACTGTTTAGGTGACGTATGCTTTGTGATGTTTTTCCCTGAGGATGTTAAGTATTTTGTTTTTCCACTGAAGTCTTATAGACTAGTTTATCTGAAGATATTTTTCAGTGCCCTGGGAGTTGTTGCTCAAAACTGGTACTTATTTTATTTTCATCTGTACTTACCTAAGTTAGGCCTTTATAGTTTTTGTATTCTCATTTTAGTGCACTTATGGTTTAGTGCTGTGTGAACTGAAATGTAATTTCATACATCGTGCGGTTTTGAAATTTGGTGTCGTAGTAGTGTGAGTGGCCTGACTGATCCTGCTTTTTTAGTACTTACGTCATATGTATGACTGAACTGATTTTTTTTGTTTTTTCGGTGTTTTGTGGGGATTGAAATTGTTTTACGACCAGACCGTTCGTTGAGGTGTGTACAGAATTTATATAAATTAGAAAGTTAGCAGAATTGACAAATAAATTCTATTTGAACTTCTTTTATTTTAGTAGTTGAACTTGTGAGATTTTATATAAATTATAAATTTAGCATAATTGACAAATAAATTCTATTTTGAACTTTTTGCATTTTAGTAGTTGAACTTGTCAGATTTTATGTAAATAAGAAATTTAGCATAATTGACAAACATTATATGTTTGAACTTTTTGCATTTTAGTAGTTGAACTTGTTAGATTTTATGTAATAAGAAATTTAGCATAATTGACAAACATTATATTATTGAACTTTTTGCATTTTAGTAGTTTGAACTTGAAAGTAATATTTAATTCAGTTTTTTAAATTATGTACATTTAACAGATAGGCTATTAAGTTCTCTTCTTTTTAGAGGTTCATTGTTTTTGTATCATATTTTCTCCCTTTATTTATCATCCGTGGTGCAGAGCTAAAATTATTTTTATTTTTATTTTTCGTATTCAAAGTTATTTCCCGTGAACTAGTATTTGGATTTATATATTTTTAGTTTCGAACATTTTTCTTCTAGTTTATATTTCTTTGCCTCGTCCTGTGGTTGGTTTAACTGGGCTTATTTGGTGTGGTGTTTGTAAACGATGTAGACTATTGGGCCGTTTTCCGGCCCAGATAGCTCGTCCGTGCGACTGTGCAGTGCGGCGTGCGCATGCGCTCTGGGTTTAGTGCCACCTCGCTAGTCGAGGGAGCTCCGAACCTGTTTATAAGCGCAGCCGAGGCTCACTGGTCGAACTCCTCTGAATACTTACCTGAGCGCTTATACACGACACTCTCTCTCTTGACATGTGGGCCTTGATCGGTGGGCCCTTCCTTGTGCGGATTACTAGGGATTCACCTATGGGCTCGAGTTCAAGTATCTAGCAGCGTCAGGGCCTGCGCCTGACCTTGGGCGGTCAGTTTTTTCGTTTTTTGTTTGTTTGAATCTAGTACTTGACTCCAGCAGTAACTTGGACTGGAACTTTTTGTTCTAGTTCTTGTCAGTTTTGTGTAAGTGTAATTTTAAGATGTACTTGCGTGTAGAATAAGTTGTAGTGATAGTCCATTCATAGTAGCGCTTACGGACTGATGCTTCTATGTACTTTTTATTGTAGTATGTAATGTCTGATCAAGTGTACTAGTACTGTGATTCTTAATCTGCAAGCGACCAACATAAGTGTGTGCTGATGCTTCTTAACTTTTTCTGTTTGTAGTACTTGTTAATTATCTAGCAACTACATATGAATGAGAACACTACATGGAGTACTAAGAATTTTTTGCTTCAACTTTTGAAGCGTTGTTAAGCAACTCAAATTGTGCTGATTGTTCTCTACGTTATGTTTTCTATACAATACTGAATCGAAACTAGACATAGAGCAACGTTGTGTGATTAGTTGCATCATAACTAGTACTTTAGAGCAGCCACAAAGTTCTATTCAGAAGCTACTTTTGAATTTGAAATTATGTATTAACACCATACGAAGCTACCAAACTTATATAATGAGATAAGCAAAACATTGTACTTGATGACATAAATAAACTAGTTCAACCATGACAAGCACGACATAATCATAACGGTTCAACCCAACAAGAGCAAACTACTAATTTGAAACAACAAGATAAAAGGCAAGCACAAGTGAAAGTAAAACAAAGGCAGGCTCTGATGTATCTTCATCCCGCATAGGGGCAATAGGGGTGGTCGTAGAATTTCGCAGCCTCCCGCTCTTTTGCAAATTCCGAACCATCTGCGATGTAGTCGATCATGCTCCATGCCTTGTATGTGGCGTATGCATCTACTCCTGCGTACTCGATGAGGTTGTCTGGCAGCGGGCTGGTCCCCCACAGTTTGTAGTCTTCCTGCGTGTTGATGTTCTTCTTCATGCCTTTGTAGAATGGGTGGATGACGCTGGCTGCAACATCAGTCAAGGAGTCGTACTCTTTTCCGGTGTATGGTACTCTCCACTTGCGTTGAATGCCGATGAACTTGTCGGGGTTGATCTCCAAACTGGACAGCTTCAGCTTCTCTTTGTCGCTTTCAATGCTGAAACCGGCAAATGTGAACAACTTCTTATGCTGCAGCAACTCGTTCAGGCGCTTGGGCCTGCAAGGGGAGAGACTTTTTGAAAATCAGCATTACGTTTGATGTTTGAATTATTCATTTTTGTTTTGTTGTACAAGTGATGAATCCGTTAAGTAGATGTTTATGTAGCATAAATAATGGATGAATGTACTTCATAAATTAGTAAACAAAGTTCTGAAATTAAATTAAGTACATCATGTTATTCTTCTTTTTTGGATTATATATAGTTTCAGTCAATGTTGTATGTTCTGCTTTGGTACTAGTTTAGTTTACTTTTGTTGAATAGGATAACACATAAACAGTGCTTCACCAAGTCCTTCGTTTTTTTTCTTATGAGAATAACATTAGATCAAATTCAGAAAATACTTCACTACATCAAGTTCAAAAACATCTTTTTAATACATTGAGTACATAAACTGCACTATTGGATCAAGTTCAGAAACTAGACTAGTCAGTCAACTTCAGAAATTAATCTTCCACAAGATTTTCCAAATAGTAATCCGATGCATCAGGTTCAAAAATACATTTATAGTGTATCTACTTGAGAAAATGCAGTAGTGCATCCACTTTTCACAAGCCACACTAGTACATCTAGTTGGGAAACAAGTCTGATGAAATTTTCAGGATATAGTACTAATAAAATAGATAAACCAAACAGGGCAAATGAGTAGGATGGCTCACCATTTTGTGGCCGCTGCGATGTGGTACACCAAGCAGAGGTCGTCGACACACAACTGCAGGACTACTGCCATCTGGGGAGGTTCATCTTCGTTGGTGTAGTGCACACCAACACCGATGATCCTACGAAGCATGCCGCGAGCCTTCCTCCGGAGCCTGGAGATCACCTCGTCGGCCTTGTCTGGTTCGCTGGTGCAGACGATCTCCAGCGTCTCCTTGCCGTGGAGCTCAACCTCTCTAAGGGTTTTGGTGTACTCGCGCTTCTCGCCGGGGACGTGAACGTCGATGAGGTTGTTGCTCTTGTCCGGCGGCTCGTCTTGATGACGCTTGGTGGACGGTTCCTCCGCCATCTCCCTCCTCCGGCGGCTGTGGGCTTGTGAGAGAGAAGTTTGTGGTTTGTGTGCAGGGGAGATGGAAGGGCAATGGTTGTTTGTGGGGATGATGGAGAGATGGAAGAGAATTGGGTTTTTTGTAGTGCGTCGACGGGGATTTGTGGGAGGCGGTTCGTCGGGGGCGTGGGTGTAGTCGGTGTAGTGGCGTTGGGTCGCCGTTTGCAGTCCCTTGTGGCAACCGCTCAATGGGTTGCGCTGGTGGTGGCCTGGAAGAAGTAACCATCCAAGTCCAATGGTTTTTACTGCTGCACTTACTAGTCTTGTTGTCAAGCTGTACTTATGACCTGCTAAATCCAACTTGCAGGTCTCAAGGGTGGTGATGACGGCATTTTACTGTCGCACTGATTCGTCTTGTCAAGCTGTACTTATTGGCTGCTTATCCCACTTGCATATGTCAGGGTTGGTGATGATGGAGGTCTGTAGTCCTGTACTGTGGTACTTGGACTGGTGATTGAAGTGTAATTGAACTTACCAAATACCAATGAGACTATGTGTGACTCTAATGTTTTTTAAAACAATTTTTGTATTTTTTTTAAAGGATTGATTATATCAAGATAATCTCTGAGTATTTTTTACAGATAAATTAGATTTTCATCAGTACAGAATGTATTATATTCGCATTTTTGTTTGAGGTAATTATTTTTATGTACTGATGGTGTTTCTGAATTGGGACTGGCAGAAGCAGACATAGCTTTGTTTTTTTCAAAATGATGTTTTTTTAGGTGTTCACGGGTGTGTTTGTTTTACTCTGCCTTTGTACTGACGATTGGTTGACAGTAGTGTTTTTCGTCACCACAAATGTATTTGTGACTGCATTCAAAAGGATTATCAAATGTTTTACATAATAATGTGACTGCTCCAGCGGGCACAAATCACAAATTATATCAGTACTGATGTGTACTCTGTCTTTGTACTGACGACTGAGAACTATCAGTACTGATATACTATAGGAGTTTAAATTTTCCTTGACATATTTTTGCTGATGAGTTACTGGTCGACAGTAGCGTTTGCGTCAGGTAAATCCAGATAATTTTTTTTCAAACGTATTTGTGACTGCATTCAAAAGGATCATCAATTGGTTTACATAATAATGTCACTGGTCCAGTAGGCACAAATCACAAATTATATCTTAACTATAGTACTGATCGAGAAATCGACGATAAAGCTAAATAAGTTTTGGTAACGATAGTGTTTCTGAAATATTTCCTTATTGTGTGCCGAGGCAACTGAGACCACTATGTATTGTTCAGTTGTTCAACCTTGAGCTTCTCCTAACTGGCCCCGAATGTTGTGCCTTGCCGGCGCCCTTTCCTGGTTGAGCCTTGGCAACTTCATCGTCAGTTTCAGTTTCCTCGTCCCCGACAGTGTCATCTTCATTGTCTTCGTCTAATTGGTCGTCATTCTTGTCAAACTCTTCTTCTTCATCGTCTTCATTTGATTTTTTAGAACTCTGCACCTTGCCCTGTGTTTGTTCAGCGACAATGACCTCCTTGCCCACTTTGCACGTGCGGACATTATGCCCGTCAGTTCCGCCACACTTGCGGCAAGTGTAGCTGTTACGTGTGTTGTCTCCATTGGTAGAAACCTGGGTGGCTCCAATCTGCTTGTGCTTGTTGGCAGTGCCATCTGTGCGGAGTGGGCATATGCGGTAGTTATGGTTGCTCATGACGTTGCAGAATCCGCATGCCCTTATCCCGAGAGGTTTGCCGTCCGGGCCAAATTCCACACGCTTGATGGGGCGTGGCGGCTTTTTGGCTTCTACTTTCGCTACTTTCGCTGCCTGCGTCTTGCTCTTCCTCCCCTTTGTGTTTGAGAATATGGGTGGTTTAATCACTCTTTCATGCTGCTGCTGGTAGGATGTGCTGTTGTCATGTCATTCGCCTACAGCACCATCAAGCTCATGATCTCGCATGTGAGCTTGTTGGTGATCTTGAGTGTGCACATGGGCAAGCTCTGGTTGTTGCTGCTCCTCTTCCTCGTTGTCGAACGGGTCAACAGCTCCCATATGATTCATCTCGGATAACATTGTAGCAATATCCTTCTCAATGGCATCATTGTCCGCCACACCTCCATTTTCAGCAGAATGCATGGCGTCGAGTTCTTGTTAAAGTATGTCCATGACGACCCGCGACCTCGCCATTTGCTCTTGGCTTCTCAAACTTTTTCTGTGCACCCTCATGTTGAGCGTCAGCAGTGAGCTTTCAATGCAGTATTGGGATGCCTTGTTTGACGCTATTGTCCTCAAGTTATTTCTGTCGAATGTTGGCTGGATGTTCGGGCGTTTGGTGTATCTCCTGAGGATATATTTCTCTGGAACGCTGGGAGCCTTAATTGTCTGCATCATGCACAAGACATGCACACAGAAAAGACCTGTATTTTGTTTTTGGAAGAGGTGCATGTTTTTTGTCATTTCATTCAAACAAAAACTTTGCAAATAAAGTAGTACAATATGTAACATTTTTTTGCAGTCCTCACCTGTGTGGTCCCATAGCCTGCACTCGCACTCATATGTATCTCCCACAGGGTCTGCAACCACCTGGAACGCATGCTGAGACCATGCAGACAGTTTTTGTGGGTTGTTGTAGAGCACGAGGTACTTTGTGGGCTCTTCCCAGTTTTAGCCTTTTTTTTATCTCACTGTACACAGCTCGCGAGTAAACATTTGCCATCTGGGTGTCAAACCCGTAGAAGGTCAGCGTGTTTTGTTCCTTCTGCACATGCAAGAATGATGACCAAATTGTTAGTTTTCTCATAGCAAAAACTTGTCTAACTAATAAAGTTTTACTTTAGTAAGCATGTTTTTTTGTCTCACGATAGGTGATAGAGCTATACCCTGTTACCCATTGTCTCTTGGTTCTCTGTTTGCCTCTTGGTTTTGACGCATGAGTTTACCTAGCTGACAAACTGGTGTAGTTTTTGTCTCTCACGTACAAAGTTCTTCTTGACTACATAGTTCATGCTCTCACTTCGCTGTGTGGATGTCATTTTGGCGCAGAAAATTTCTTTGAAGTAGGCTGATATCCATTTCTCACGCTCGTTCCACATAGCCAGCATCATGGCATCATTAGGGAGGTTGTACCTATCGATGAGTCCTTTCTAGGCATCCTCAAACTCAGTTGGCATGAGGGGCCTATTGAGGATTGATGTGAATTCTTCTTTCAAGTCTTCGTGCAGGTAGTACAGGTATGCGAGGTGTTCCCTGTACTTCTTCATAATGTGCCAGCGGCACATCTTGTGTACTGTGTTCTTGAAAACTTTTGGTATCGCCAAAGCCATTGCCGGGCACTGGTCTGGTAATGAGAAAAAAGATGTGGAGTGGTCAGCATATGTTGGTGCATATATACAAATAGAACTGACACAACATTTTTTAACGTGTTATTTTCCTTTTAGTTTTTTGGGGGAAGGGGGTGGTGGTGGTGGTTGGGGGTGGTTTTCGTGGTTGTACCTGTGAGGATGCATGTAGGAGCCTTCCCTCTCATGCACCTTAAAACGTCTTGAACAACCATCTGAATGATTCTGCATCCTCGTCTCTTATCAGGGCGAAACCAAAGAATGTAGTCTGAAAGTGGTTGTTAGTACCGACAAACACCCCAAGTGGCATATGGTACTTGTTGGTCTTATATGTGGTGTCAAATGTTACACAGTCACCGAAGTCCTGATAGGCCCCTCGGCAGCTTGCATTCGCCTAGAATATGTTCTTAACTCTGTCGGACTCATCGAGTTGCATGTCACAGAAGAATTCCCTGTTTATAGCTTTCATCTCCCTAAAGAAGTTGACAGTCTTTAGGACATCGTCCACATCATCCATCCTTGAAGTCTTTGCTTTCCTGGATATTAAAAGTGAATAGTCATTCAAAAATGCATGTTGAACTGGCGTCAGGTCATGCGTTGCGTAATATGTTTGTACTAACAGAGGAAAAAAGACATAGGTGGTTTATGGGAGGACAACAAGTTTGTACTTACAGGTTAATCAGGTCTTTGGCATTCATTTCAAGGAAGTAGCTACCAGGGTCATCACCGCCCAGTATGCTCATGATTTGTGCGTGTTCAATGCCTTTGAACTATAGGTACTTGACGTACTGCAAGATTGTTTTGTCAAAGTTTTTGTGGGAGTGCAAGAAGACAAGCATTTGTGGAGTGAGCTATAGCCTGTGGTTGTGTTCCCAGACTATCTCTTTTACGACAAGTGTTCCATCCTTTTCAATCTTCAGCCTCATTTTAGCCCCGCAGTTAGTCCTGGCTGTCGTTTTGTTTTGCTGTCTATTTGCTTCAGACACCTTCGAATGATAGACTCCATAGCACGTGCAATAAAGGTAGGCTCTGGTCTTAAACTTGGAGCCTTCCCTGACAGCAAAACCCGCGCGCTTCGCATAGAGGTTGTAGAAGTTCTTTGCTTCTTCAAAAGTTTCAATGTTAGGTGGTTGCATGCAATAGTGAGCAAACAAAAACGCAGTTATGAAAATGTTAGATGGGGTGGTCACAGTACCATGGTATGAACTGTGCTTGTATGGTTTTTTTCTATATGGATACTTACATGTGTATAGCTCTGTGCTGCCTCCGGTGTTTGCTGTTCACCCTGGTGTATGGGCGCGGGTGGTGTCACCCTTGGCACATGCAGCAATGCATATCTTGGAGGGAGCAATGTTAACGAAGATCTCCGTCTCTCATTGTACGGCCGTCTCCCCTCAGATTCGTTGTGAGGTTGCTCCTGTCTATATGGCTCATATCTTGTACTTTGGAACCTGCTAGAGCGGCCAAAATTTCTATCTCTTTGGCCTGGTCTTCCTGTCGCAACCGCTTTTGCGGCATGGATGATTGATGTTGACGGAGCGACTGGTGGAAGCCTTGTTGCAACCCATCCACGGTTTCCTGTCCTTGGCTTTCTGCATGCGCTAGGGAAGGAAAACATTTGTTGTTGGGGATATTGTTGGCCTTGTTGCAACCCACGAGTGACAAAGCTTGTATTCCCAAATATTGGTGCTTGCTACATAGAAGAACCTGTCCATGCTTCTGATGATTCCGGTGTATCTTGAAATCTGCCTGTATTGTTGAAGTATCCAGGTGGTATTTCTGGTGTTACCCAACCAGGTGGTGCCCCATATCTGCTTGGCTCATCAAACGCTCGCTGTGTGCGCCACCATGCTCGCTTCTGCAATGACATTCAACAGTTTTGGGATCAATCTTTTCTGCATTTTTCTCGTATACGTGGTGTGGGTAACATGTCATGCACTGAAGGCATTGTACAAGTTGAACTTGCATCGATGGTTGTTGAACTTCAGAGATGTATGGATATGCATATATATAAAACTGATGCATGTCTTCTCTTTTGTTCATCTATAACTTATGCAAGAACACTAGAAGTACTCCTAGTTTATGTATCATTGAACTTACTATGTAGCATGTGTATTTTTTTTCAACAACATTCTTTCACTACTTCGAACTGACGCAACTACACGGCATGCACTATTAGAAATAACATGATACAACTTGCAGTGGCAGCTGAACCTTATATAAAGCCTAGTATCTCCTTGGACTGATGCATAAGTTTATGTTTTTTGGTTTTGAACTGAAGCTATCATATTAGAGGTAGTGATAGTAACCTCGTCATCCAAATTGTGCATCAAGTGGCAGGGGTGTAATGAACTGATCAGGAATTTGCAATGTACTATCAGGTTCTTTCATAGCAGGACTGATGAACTGATGCACTGACACAAACGTGGGAAGCAGACATTACCTCTAGTTGACTGACTTCTTCTTCTTCTTCCTCTCGTGGTCGGCGTACTGGCATGTTCTTGGGAGGTGGCGTCATTGATGCAACTCCTGCTTGTGGTGGACGTCTGGCGAAGAGGTCTGGGGAGGCAGCGTCTTGCGGGGATCACTGCCCCGGAGAAGGAGCCCCGGCGACGGAGGGAGGCAGGAGGCGGTGTATCACGGCCCCGTCATTGGATCCGGCGATGGAGGGAGGCAGGAGACGGTGGATCACGGCCCCGTCGTTGGATCCAGCGACCGAGGGAGGAAGGAGACGGCGGATCACGGCCCCGTCGTTGGATCCGGCGACGGCGGATCACGACCCCGTCGATGGATCCGGCGACGGAAGGAGGCAGGAGACGGCGGATCATGGCCCCGACAATGAATCCGGCGACGGACGGAGGCAGGAGACGGTGGCGGATCCGTCGCCGGCTAGTCACGGCGCCGCGGGCTCCCTCGCTCCGGCTGCCGCCGTCGCTCGCTCACCCACGACGGCTGCCTCTGGCGGAACAAGGCGGGTTTGGTTCGGTTCGGGCTGGGTCGGGGGGATTGTACGGTAAT
>NC_041392.1:430185803-430206482 GCF_002162155.2 Triticum dicoccoides | reverse complement strand
GGGTAACAGAATATTATGCTGTTACTAGTAACAGAATAGTCCAACCCTATATATATATATTGTCATATGGTTTCTTATGCTAAAGCAACAATTCATTCACAATTTCAAGTATGAATTAGAAACTTCATTGAAAACTAACAAACTACAATATCAGCTATTGAAGCAATTGCAATTTATCATAACATCGAAAAGAGTCAATATAAGAGCTTTTCACCAAGTCCACATACTCAACTTTCATTTAGTCTTCCACAATTGCTAACACTCACGCAATATTTATGGGTATGAAGTTTTAATCAAACACAAAGAAAGATAGGGGATTATAGTTTTGCCTCCCAACCTTTTACCTCAAGGGTAATGTTGTTGGAAATATGCCCTAGAGGCAATAATAAAATGGTTATTATTATATTTCTTTGTTCATGATAATTGTCTATTGTTCATGCTATAATTGTGTTATCCGGAAATCGTAATACATGTGTGAATACATAGACCACAACACGTCCCTAGTGAGCCTCTAGTTGACTAGCTCGTTGATCAAAAGATAGTCATGGTTTCCTGACTATGGACATTGGATGTCATTGATAACGGGATCACATCATTAGGAGAATGATGTGATGGACAAGACCCAATCCTAAGCTTAGCTCAAAGATTGTGTAGTTTGTTTGTTGTAGCTTTTCTGAATGTCAAGTATCATTTCCTTCGACCATGAGATTGTGCAACTCCCGGATGCCGTAGGAGTGCCTTGGGTGTGCCAAACATCACAACGTAACTGGGTGACTATAAAGGTACATTACAGGTATCTCCGAAAGTGTCTGTTGGGTTGGCACGAATTGAGACTGGTATTTGTCACTCCGTATGATGGAGAGGTATCTCTGGGCCCACTCGGTAATGCATCATCATAATGAGCTCAATGTGATCAAGTGGTTGATCACGGGATCATGCATTACGGTACGAGTAAAGTGACTTGCCGGTAACAAGACTGAACAAGGTATTGGGATATGGACGATCGAGTCTCGGGCAAGTAACGTACCGATTGACAAAGGGAATTGTATACAGATTGATTGAATCGTTGACATCGTGGTTCATCCGATGAGATTATCATGGAGCATGTGGGAGCCAACATGGGTATCCAGATCCTGCTGTTGGTTATTGACCGGGGAGTCGTCTCGGTCATGTCTGCATGTCTCCCGAACCCGTAGGGTCTACACACTTAAGGTTCGGTGACGCTAGGGTTGTTAGGAAGACTTGTATGTGATTACCGAATGTTGTTCGGAGTCCCGGATGAGTCCCGGATGAGATCCCAGACGTCACGAGGAGTTCCGGAATGGTCCATAGGTAAAGATTTATATATGGGAAGTTGTCATACGGTCGCCGGAAAGGTTTGGGGGCATATCGGTATTGTATCGGGGCCATCGGAGGGGTTCCGGGGGTCCACCGGGAGGGGCCACCTCTTCTGGAGGGCCTTATGGGCTGTATGGAGAAGGGAACCAGCCCAAGTGGGCAGGGGCGCCACACCCCCCTAGGGCCCATGCGCCTAGGGTTGGGGGAAACCCTAAGGGGGGCGCCCCCTTGCTTGGGGGGCAAGCCCCCCTCCCCTTGGCCGCCGCCCCCCTCTAGATGTCATCTAGAGGGGGCCGGCCCCCTTCCCCCTTCCCCTATAAATAGAGGGGCGAGGGGAGGGCTGCATACAACATCCAAGGCGCAGCCCCTCCCCTCCCCAACACCTCTCCTCCTCCATAAGAGCTTGCCGAAGCCCTGCCGGAGTACTGCAGCTTCATCACCACCACGCCGTCGTGCTGCTGTTGGAGCCCTCTTCCTCATCCTCTCCCTCCTCCTTGCTGGATCAAGGCGCGGGAGACGTCCTCGCTCCATACGTGTGTTGAACGCGGAGGTGCCATCCGTTCGGCGCTAGGATCTTCGGTGATTTGGATCATGTCGAGTACGACTCCATCAACCCCGTTCTCTTGAACGCTTTCGCTCGTGATCTACAAGGGTATGTAGATGCACTCCTCTCTCCCTCGTTGCTAGATGACTCCATAGATTGATCTTGGTGATGCATAGAAAATTGTAAAATTCTGCTACGTTCCCCAACAGTGGCATCATGAGCTAGGTCTATGCGTAGTTGCTATGCACGAGTAGAACACAAAGTAGTTGTGGGCGTCGATATTGTCAATTTGCTTGCCGTTACTAGTCTTATCTTGATTCGGCGGCACCGTGGGATGAAGCGGCCCGGACCAACCTTACACGTACGCTTACGTGAGACCGGTTCCACCGACTGACATCCACTAGTTGCATAAGGTGGCTGGCGGGTGTCTGTCTCTCCCACTTTAGTCGAATCAGATTCGATGAACAGGGTCCTTATGAAGTGTAAATAGAAATTGGCAATTCACATTGTGGTTTTGGCGTAGGTAAGAAACGTTCTTGCTAGAAACCTATAGCAGCCACGTAAAAACTTGCAACCACAATTAGAGGTCGTCTGACTTGTTTTTGCAGCAAGTGTTTTGTGATGTGATATGGCCAAAGGATGTGATGAATGATATATGTGATGTATGAGATGATCATGTTCTTGTAATAGGAATCACGACTTGCATGTCGATGAGTATGACAACCGGTAGGAGCCATAGGAGTTGTCCTTATTTATTTATGACCTACATGTCAACATAAACGTCATGTAATTACTTTACTTTATTGCTAAAGAGTTAGCCATAGTAGTAGAAGTAATAGATGACGAGACAACTTCAAGAAGACACGATGATGGAGTTCATGATGATGGAGATCATGGTGTCATGCCGGTGACAATGATGATCATGGAGCCCCGAAGATGGAGATCAAAGGAGAAAATGATATTGGCCATATCATGTCACTATTTGATTGCATGTGATGTTTATCATGTTTTACATCTTATTTGCTTAGAACGACGGTAGCTTAAATAAGATGATCTCTCGTAAAAAAATTCAAGAAAGTGTTCCCCCTAACTGTGCACAGCGAAGGTTCGTTGTTTCGAAGCACCACGTGATGATCGGGTGTGATAGATTCTAACGTTCGAATACAACGGGTGTAAGCCAGATTTACACACGCAATACACTTAGGTTGACTTGACGAGCCTAGCATGTACAAACATGGCCTCGGAACACAGAAGACCGAAAGGTCGAGCATGAGTCGTATAGAAGATACGATCAACATGAAGATGTTCACCGATGTTGACTAGTCCATCTCACGTGATGATCGGACACGGCCTAGTTAACTCGGCTCATGTTATACTTAGATGACTAGAGGGATGTCTATCTGAGTGGGAGTTCATTGAATAATTTGATTAAATGAACTTAATTATCATTAACTTAGTCTAAAATCTTTACAATATGTCTTGTAGATCAAATGGCCCACGTTGTCCTCAACTTCAACGCGTTCCTAGAGAAAACCAAGCTGAAAGACGATGGCAGCAACTATACGGACTTGGTCCGGAACCTGAGGATCATCCTCATAGCTGCCAAGAAAGATTATGTCCTAGAAGCACCGCTAGGTGACGCACCCGTCCCACAGAACCAAGACGTTATGAACGCTTGGCAGACACGTGCTGATGATTACTCCCTCGTTCGGTGCGGCATGCTTTACAGCTTAGAACCGGGGCTCCAAAAGCGTTTTGAGAGACATGGAGCATATGAGATGTTCGAAGAGCTGAAAATGGTTTTTCAAGCTCATGCCCGGGTCGAGAGATATCAAGTCTCCGACAAGTTCTTCAGCTGTAAGATGGAGGAAAATAGTTCTGTCAGTGAGCACATACTCAAAATGTCTGGGTTGCATAACCGCTTGACTCAGCTGGGAGTTAATCTCCCGGATGACGCGGTCATTGACAGAATCCTTCAGTCGCTTCCACCGAGCTACAAGAGCTTTGTGATGAACTTCAATATGCAGGGGATGGAAAAGACCATTCCTGAGGTATATTCAATGCTGAAATCAGCAGAGGTAGAAGTCAAAAAGGAACATCTAGTGTTGATGGTGAATAAAACCACTAAGTTCAAGAAAGGAAAGGGTAAGAAGAACTTCAAGAAGGACGGCAAGGGAGTTGCCGCGCCCGGTAAGCAAGCTGCCGGGAAGAAGCCAAAGAATGGACCCAAGCCCGAGACTGAGTGCTTTTATTGCAAGGGAAGTGGTCACTGGAAGCGGAACTGCCCCAAATACTTAGCGGACATGAAGGCCGGCATCACGAAAGGTATATGTGATATACATGTAATTGATGTGTACCTTACCAGTACTCGTAGTAGCTCCTGGGTATTTGATACCGGTGCGGTTTCTCACATTTGTAACTCAAAGCAGGAGCTGCGGAATAAGCGGAGACTGGCGAAGGACGAGGTGACGATGCGCGTCGGGAATGGTTCCAAGGTCGATGTGATCGCCGTCCGCACGCTACCTCTACATTTACCTACGGGATTAGTTTTAAACCTCAATAATTGTTATTTAGTGCCGGCTTTGAGCATGAACATGAAGGAAATATGCCCTAGAGGCAATAATAAAGTTATTATTTATTTCCTTATTTCATGATAAATGTTTATTATTCATGCTAGAATTGTATTAACCGGAAACATAATACATGTGTGAATACATAGACAAACAAAGTGTCACTAGTATGCCTCTACTTGACTAGCTCGTTAATCAAAGATGGTTATGTTTCCTAACCATGGACAAAGAGTTGTTATTTGATTAACGGGGTCACATCATTAGTTGAATGATCTGATTGACATGACCCATTAGCTTAGCACCCGATCATTTAGTATGTTGCTATTGCTTTCTTCATGACTTATACATGTTCCTATGACTGTGAGATTATGCAACTCCCGTTTACCGGAGGAACACTTTGTGTGCTACCAAACGTCACAACGTAACTGGGTGATTATAAAGGAGCTCTACAGGTGTCTCCAAGGGTAGATGTTGGGTTGGCGTATTTCGAGATTAGGGTTTGTCACTCCGATTGTTGGAGAGGTATCTCTGGGCCCTCTCAGTAATGCACATCACATAAGCCTTGCAAGCAATGCAACTAATGAGTTAGTTGCGGGATGATGCATTACAGAATGAGTTAGTTGCGGGATGATACATCTTATTTTGCTTAGTTTGAAGGTAGCATTTTAAGATGATCTCTCACTAATTATCAAGAAGTGTTCTCCCTGAGTATGCAATGTTGCCAAAGTTCGTCGTGCCCAGACACCACGTGATGATCGGGTGTGATAAGCTCTACGTCCATCTACAACGGGTGCAAGCCAGTTTTGCACACGCGGAATACTCAGGTTAAACTTGACGATCCTAGCATATGCAGATATGGCCTCGGAACACGGAGACCGAAAGGTCGAGCGTGAATCATATAGTAGATATGATCAACATAATGATGTTCACCATTGAAAACTTCTCCATCTCACGTGATGATCGGTCATGGTTTAGTTGATTTGGATCACGTGATCACTTAGAGGATTAGAGGGATGTCTATATAAGTGGGAGTTCTTAAGTAATATGATTAATTGAACTTAAATTTATCATGAACTTAGTCCTGGTAGTATTTTGCAAATTATGTTGTAGATCAATAGCTCGCATTGTTGCTTCCCTGTGTTTATTTTGATATGTTCCTAGAGAAAATTGTGTTGAAAGATGTTAGTAGCAATGATGTGGATTGGATCCATGATCTGAGGTTTATCCTCATTGCTGCACAGAAGAATTATGTCCTTGATGCACCGCTAGGTGACGGACCTATTACAGGAGCAGATGCAGACGTTATGAACGTTTGGCTAGCTCAATATGATGACTACTTGATAGTTTAGTGCACCATGCTTAATGGCTTAGAATCGGGACTTCAAAGACGTTTTGAACGTCATGGACCATAAGAGATGTTCCAGGAATTGAAGTTAATATTTCAAGCAAATACCCGAGTTGAGAGATATGAAGTCTCCAACAAGTTCTATAGCTAAAAGATGGAGGAGAATCGCTCAACTAGTGAGCATGTGCTCAGATTGTCTGGGTACTACAATCGCTTGAATCAAGTGGCAGTTAATCTTCCAGATAAAATAGTGATTGACAGAATTCTCTAGTCACCATCACCAAGTTAGTAGAACTTCGTGATGAACTATAATATGCAAGGGATAACGGAAACGATTCCCAAGCTCTTCATAATGCTGAAATTGACGAAGGTAGAAATCAAGAAAAACATCAAGTGTTGATGGTAGACAAGACCACTAGTTTCAAGAAAAGGGCAGAGGGAAGAAGGGGAACTTCAAGAAGAACGGTAAGCAAGTTGCTGCTCAAGTGAAGAAGCCCAAGTCTGGTCCTAAGCCTGAGACTAAGTGCTTCTACTGCAAAGGGACTGGTCACTGGAAGCGGAACTTCCCCAAGTATTTGGCGGATAAGAAGGATGGCAAAGTGAACATAAGTATATTTGATATACATGTTATTGATGTGTACTTTACTAGTGTTTATAGCAACCTCTCAGTATTTGATACTAGTTCAGTTGCTAAGATTAGTAACTCGAAACGGGAGTTGCAGAATAAACAGAGACTAGTTAAAGGTGAAGTGACAATGTGTGTTGGAAGTGGTTCCAAGATTGATATGATCATCATCGCACATTCCCTATACTTTCGGGATTAGTGTTGAACCTGAATAAGTGTTATTTGGTGTTTGCGTTGAGCATGAATATGATTTGATCATGTTTATTGTAATACGGTTATTCATTTAAGTAAGAGAATAAATTGTTGTTCTGTTTACATGAATAAAAACCTTATATGGTTACACACCCAATGAAAATAGTTCGTTGGATCTCGATCGTAGTGATACACATAATTATAATACTGAAACCAAAAGATGCAAAGTTAATAATGATAGTGCAACTTATTTGTAGCACTACCGTTTAGGTCATATTGGTGTAAAGCGCATGAAGAAACTCCATGCTGATGGGATTTTGGAATCACTTGATTGTGAATCACTTGATGCTTGCGAACCATGCCTCCTGGGCAAGATGACTAAGACTCCGTTCTCCGGAGCGAGCAACTGACTTATTGGAAATAATACATACTGATGTATGCGGTCTGATGAGTGTTAAGGCTCACGGCAAGTATCGTTATTTTCTGAACTTCACAGATGATTTGAGCAGATATGGGTATATCTACTTGATGAAACATAAGTCTGAAACATTTGAAAAGTTCAAAGAATTTCAGAGTGAAGTGGAAAATCATCGTGACAAGAAAATAAAGTTTCTACGATCTGATCGCAGAGACAAATATTTGAGTTACGAGTTTGGTCTTCAATTAAAACAATGTGGAACAGTTTCACAAACTCATGCCATATGGAACACCACAGCATAATGGTGTGTCCGAACGTCATAACCGTACTTTATTGGATATAGTGCAATCTATGATGTCTCTTAACGATCTACCACTATCATTTTGGGGTTATGCATTAGAGACAACTGCATTCACGTTAAATAGGGCACCATCTAAATCCGCTGAGACGACACCATGTGAACTATGGTTTGGCAAGAAACCAAAGTTGTCGTTTCTTAAAGTTTGGGACTGCGATGCTTATGTGAAAAAGTTTCAACATGATAAGCTCGAACCCAAATCGGAGAAGTATGTCTTCATAGGATACCCAAAGGAGACTGTTGGGTACACCTTCTATCATAAATCCGAAGGCAAGACTTTTGTTGCTAAATTCGGAGTTTTTCTAGAGAAGGAGTTTCTCTCGAAAAAAGTGAGTGGGAGGAAAGTAGAACTTGATGAGGTAACTGTACCTGCTCCCTTATTGGAAAGTAGTTCATCACAGAAATCTGTTCCTGTGACTACTACACCAATTAGTGAGGAAGCTAATGATGATGATCATGTAACTTCAGATCAAGTTACTACCAAATCTCGTAGGTAAACCAGAGTGAGATCAGCACCAGAGTGGTATGGTAATCCTGTTCTGGAAGTCATGTTACTAGACCATGACGAACTTGCGAACTATGAGGAAGCGATGATGAGCCCAGATTCCGCGAAATGGTTTGAGGCCATGAAATCTGAGATGGGATCCATGTATGAGAACAAAGTATGGACTTTGGTTGACTTGCCCCATGATCGGCAAGCCATAGAAAATAAATGGATCTTCAAGAGGAAGACGGACACTGATAGTAGTGTTACTATCTACAAAGCTAGAATTGTCGCAAAAGGTTTTCGACAAAGTTCAAGGTGTTGACTACGATGAGATTTTCTCACTCGTATCTATGCTTAAGTCTGTCCGAATCATGTTAGCAATTGCCACATTTTATGAAATCTGGCAAATGGATAAACAAAACTGCATTCCTTAATGGGTTTACTAAAGAAGAGTTGTATACGATACAACTAGAAGGTTTTGTCAATCCTAAAGGTGCTAACAAAATATGCAAGCTCCAGTGATCCATCTATGGACTGGTGTAAGCATCTCGGAGTTGGAATATACGCTTTGATAAGTTGATCAAAGCATATAGTTTTATACAGACTTGCGGTGAAGCCTGTATTTACAAGAAAGTGAGAGGGAGCACTACAACATTTCTGATAAGTATATGTGAATGACATATTGTTGATCAGAAATAATGTAGAATTATTCTGCAAAGCATAAAGGAGTGTTTGAAAGGAGTTTTTCAAAGAAAGACCTCGGTGAAGTTGCTTACATAGTGAGCATCAAGATCTATAGAGATAGATCAAGACGCTTGATAAGTTTTTTCAATAAATACATACCTTGACAAGATTTTGAAGTAGTTCAAAATGGAACAGTCAAAGAAAGAGTTTCTTGCCTATGTTACAAGGTGTGAAATTGAGTAAGACTCAAAGCCCGACCACGGCAGAAGATAGAAAGAGAATGAATGTCATTCCCTATGCCTTGGTCATAGGTTCTATAAAGTATGCCATGCTGTGTACCAGATCTATTGTATTCCCTACCACTGAGTTTGGCAAGGGAGTACAATAGTGATCTAGGAGTAGATCAATGGACAGTGGTCAAAATTATCCTTACTGGAATAAGGACATGTTTCTCGATTACGGAGGTGACAAAAGGTTCGTCGTAAAGGGTTACGTCGATGCAAGTTTTGACACTAATCTAGATGACTCTAAGTCTCGGTCTAGATACATATTGAAAGTGGGAGCAATTAGCTAGAGTAGCTCCATGCAGAGCATTGTTGACATAGAAATTTGCAAAATACATGCGGATCTGAATGTGGCAGACCCGTTGACTAAGATTCTCTCACAAGCAAAACATGATCACACCTTAGTACTCCTTGGGTGTTAATCACATAGCGATGTGAACTAGATTACTGAATCTAGTAAACCCTTTGGGTGTTGGTCACATGGCGATGTGAACTATGGGTGTTAATCACATGATGATGTGAACTATCGATGTTAATCACATGGTGATGTGATCTAGATTATTGACTCTAGTGCAAGTGGGAGACTGAAGGAAATATGCCCTAGAGGCAATAATAAAGTTATTATTTATTTCCTTATTTCATGATAAATGTTTATTATTCATGCTAGAATTGTATTAACCGGAAACATAATACATGTGTGAATACATAGACAAACAGAGTGTCACTAGTATGCCTCTACTTGACTAGCTCGTTAATCAAAGATGGTTATGTTTCCTAACCATGGACAAAGAGTTGTTATTTGATTAATGGGGTCACATCATTAGTTGAATGATCTGATTGACATGACCCATTATCTTAGCACCCGATCGTTTAGTATGTTGCTATTGCTTTCTTCATGACTTATACATGTTCCTATGACTATGAGATTATGCAACTCCCGTTTACCGGAGGAACACTTTGTGTGCTACCAAACATCACAACGTAACTGGGTGATTATAAAGGAGCTCTACAGGTGTCTCCAAGGGTAGATGTTGGGTTGGCGTATTTCGAGATTAGGATTTGTCACTCCGATTGTCGGAGAGGTATCTCTGGGCCCTCTCGGTAATGCACATCACATAAGCCTTGCAAGCATTGCAACTAATGAGTTAGTTGCGAGATGATATATTACGGAACGAGTAAAGAGACTTGCCGGTAACGAGATTGAACTAGGTATTGGATACCGACGATCGAATCTCGGGCAAGTAACATACCGATGACAAAGGGAACAACGTATGTTGTTATGCGGTCTGACCGATAAAGATCTTCGTTGAATATGTAGGAGCCAATATGGGCATCCAGGTCCCGCTATTGGTTATTGACCGGAGATGTGTCTCAGTCATGTCTACATTATTCTCGAACCGTAGGGTCCGCACGCTTAACGTTACGATGACAGTTATTATGAGTTTATGCATTTTGATGTACCGAAGTTAGTTCGGAGTCCCGGATGTGATCACGGACATGACGAGGAGTCTCGAAATGGTCGAGACATAAATATTGATATATTGGAAGCCTATATTTGGATATCGGAAGTGTTCCGGGTGAAATCGGGATTTTACCGGAGTACCGGGAGGTTACCGGAACCCCCCGGGAGCCATATGGGCCTTAATGGGCTTTAGTGGAAAGGAGAAAGGGGTAGCCCAAGGTGGCCGCGCGCCTCCCCCCTCCCCTAGTCCTATTAGGACTAGGAGAGGTGGCCGGCCCCCCTCTCTTTCTTTCCCCCTCGGGGAATCCTAGTCCAACTAGGATTGTGGGGGGAGTCCTACTCCCGGTAGGAGTAGGACTCCTCCTGCGCCCTCCTCCTGGCCGGCGGCCCCCTCCCCCTTGGCTCCTTTATATACGGAGGCAGGGGCACCTCTAGACACACAAGTTGATCCTTGAGATCGTTCCTTAGCCGTGTGGTGCCCCCTGCCACCATATTCCACCTCGGTCATATCATTGTAGTGCTTAGGCGAAGCCCTGCGTCGGTAGAACATCAAGATCGTCACCACGCCGTCGTGCTGAAGGAACTCCTCCCCGACGCTTTGCTGGATCGGAGCCCGGGGATCGTCGAGCTGTACGTGTGCTAAGAACTCGGAGGTGCCGGAGTAACGATGCTTGGATCGGTCGGATCGGGAAGACGTACGACTACTTCCTCTACGTTGTGTCAACGCTTCCGCAGTCGGTCTGCGTAGGTACGTAGACAACACTCTCCCCTCTCGTTGCTATGCATCACCATGATCTTGCGTGTGCGTAGGAAATTTTTGAAATTACTATGTTCCCCAACAGAACATTGTATCAGGATCTCGTTTAATACGAGATGGCTACTCATTTAAATCCAAGAATAATGGTTGTTCTATTTATATGAGAGATATGTTTTATGGTCATGCTCCGATGGTGAATGGTTTATTCTTAATGAATCTCGAGCGTAATGCTACACAAATTCATAGTGTGAATACCAAAAGATGTAAGGTTGATAATGATAGTCCCACATACTTGTGGCACTGCCGCCTTGGTCACATAGGTGTCAAACGCATGAAGAAGCTCCATGTAGATGGACTTTTAGAGTCTCTTGATTACGAATCATTTGACACGTGTGAACCATGCCTCATGGGTAAAATGACCAAGACTCCGTTCTCAGGAACAATGGAGCGAGCAACCAACTTATTAGAAATCATACATACTGATGTGTGCGGTCCAATGAGTGTTGAGGCTCGCGGTGGCTATCGTTATGTTCTCACCCTCACTGATGACTTGAGTAGATATGGGTATGTCTACTTAATGAAACACAAGTCTGAGACCTTTGAAAAGTTCAAGGAATTTCAGAGTGAGGTTGAGAATCAACGTGACAGGAAAATCAAGTTCTTGCGATCAGATCATGGGGGAGAATACCTGAGTCACGAATTTGGCACACACTTAAGAAAATGTGGAATAGTTTCACAACTCACGCCGCCTGGAACACCTCAGCGTAATGGTGTGTCCGAACGTCGTAATCGCACTCTATTAGATATGGTGAGATCTATGATGTCTCTTACCGATTTACCGCTATCATTTTGGGGCTATGCTTTAGAGACTGCCGCATTCACTTTAAATAGGGCTCCGTCGAAATCCGTTGAGACGACACCGTATGAATTATGGTTTGGGAAGAAACCTAAGCTGTCGTTTCTAAAAGTTTGGGGATGCGATGCTTATGTCAAGAAACTTCAACCTGAAAAGCTCAAACCCAAACCTAAAAAATGCGTCTTCATAGGATACCCTAAAGAAACTGTTGGGTATACCTTCTACCTCAGATCCGAAGGCAAGATCTTCGTTGCCAAGAATGGGTCCTTTCTAGAGAAAGAGTTTCTCTCTAAATAAATAAGTGGGAGGAAGGTAGAACTTGATGAAGTATTACCTCTTGAACCGGTAAGTGGCGCAGCTCAAGAAAATGTTCCTGAGGTGCCTGCACCGACTAGAGAGGAAGTTGATGATGATGATCATGAAACTTCAGATCAAGTTGCTACTGAACTTCGTAGGTCCACAAGGACACGTTCCGCACCAGAGTGGTACGGCAACCCTGTCTTGGAAATCATGTTGTTAGACAACGGTGAACCTTTGAACTATGAAGAAGCGATGGCGAGCCCGGATTCCGACAAATGGCTGGAAGCCATGAAATCCGAGATAGGATCCATGTATGAAAACGAAGTATGGGCTTTGACTGACTTGCCCGTTGATCGGCGAGCCATAGAAAATAAATGGATCTTTAAGAAGAAGACAGACGCGGATGGTAATGTGACCATCTATAAAGCTCGGCTTGTCGCTAAGGGTTATCGACAAGTTCAAGGGGTTGACTACGATGAGACTTTCTCACCCGTAGTGAAGCTAAAGTCCGTCTGAATCATGTTAGCAATTGTCGCATTCTATGATTATGAGATATGGCAAATGGACGTCAAAACGGCATTCCTTAATGGTTTCCTTAAGGAAGAATTGTATATGATGAAGCCGGAAGGTTTTGTCGATCCTAAGAATGCTGACAAGGTGTGCAAGCTCCAACGCTCGATTTATGGGCTGGTGCAAGCATCTCGGAGTTGGAACATTTGTTTTGATGAGATGATCAAAGCGTTTGGGTTTATGCATACTTATGGAGAAGCCTGCATTTACAAGAAAGTGAGTGGGAGCTCTGTAGAATTTCTCATATTGTATGTGGATGACATACTATTGATGGGAAATGATATAGAATTCTTGGAAAGCATAAAGGCCTACTTGAACAAGTGTTTTTCAATGAAGGACCTTGGAGAAGCTACTTATATATTAGGCATCAAGATCTATAGAGATAGATCGAGATGCCTCATTGGTCTTTCACAGAGTACATACCTTGACAAGATATTGAAGACGTTCAAAATGGATCAGTCAAAGAAGGGGTTCTTGCCTATATTGCAAGGTACGAGATTGAGCACAGCTCAATGCCCGACCACGGCAGAAGATAGAGAAAAGATGAGTGTCGTCCCCTATGCCTCGGCCATAGGGTCTATCATGTATGCTATGTTGTGTACCAGACCTGATGTAAACCTTGCCGTAAGTTTGGTAGGAAGGTACCAAAGTAATCCCGGCATGGAACATTGGCCATCGGTCAAGAATATCCTGAAGTACCTGAAAAGGACCAAGGAAATGTTTCTCGTTTATGGAGGTGACGAAGAGCTCGTCGTAAAGGGTTATGTTGATGCTAGCTTCGACACAGATCTGGATGACTCTAAGTCACAAACCGGATACGAGTATATTTTGAATGGTGGGGCAGTAAGCTGGTGCAGTTGCAAGCAAAGCGTTGTGGCGGGATCTACATGTGAAGCGAAGTACATGGCAGCCTCGGAGGCAGCACAAGAAGCAGTCTGGGTGAAGGAGTTCATTACCGACCTAGGAGTCATACCCAATGTCTCGGGCCCGATGACTCTCTTCTGTGACAACACTGGAGCTATTGCCCTTGCCAAGGAGCCCAGGTTTCACAGGAAGACCAGGCATATCAAGCGTCGCTTCAACTCCATTCGTGAAAGTGTTCAAAATGGAGACATAGAGATTTGTAAAGTACATACGGACCTGAATGTAGCAGATCCGTTGACTAAACCTCTCCCTAGAGCAAAACATGATCAACACCAGAACTGCATGGGTGTTCGATTCATCACAATCTAACTAGAATATTGACTCTAGTGCAAGTGGGAGATTGTTGGAAATATGCCCTAGAGGCAATAATAAAATGGTTATTATTATATTTCTTTGTTCATGATAATTGTCTATTGTTCATGCTATAATTGTGTTATCCGGAAATCGTAATACATGTGTGAATACATAGACCACAACACGTCCCTAGTGAGCCTCTAGTTGACTAGCTCGTTGATCAAAAGATAGTCATGGTTTCTTGACTATGGACATTGGATGTCATTGATAACGGGATCACATCATTAGGAGAATGATGTGATGGACAAGACCCAATCCTAAGCTTAGCTCAAAGATCATGTAGTTCGTTTGCTGTAGCTTTTCTGAATGTCAAGTATCATTTCCTTAGACCATGAGATTGTGCAACTCCCGGATACCGTAGGAGTGCCTTGGGTGTGCCAAACGTCACAACGTAACTGGGTGACTATAAAGGTACATTACAGGTATCTCCGAAAGTGTCTGTTGGGTTGGCACGAATCGAGACTGGGATTTGTCACTTCGTATGACGGAGAAGTATCTCTGGGCCCACTCGGTAATGCATCATCATAATGAGCTCAATGTGATCAAGTGGTTGATCACGGGATCATGCATTACGGTACGAGTAAAGTGAATTGCCGGTAACAAGACTATAAAGGTACATTACAGGTATCTCCGAAAGTGTCTGTTGGGTTGGCACGAATCGAGACTGGGATTTGTCACTTCGTATGACGGAGAAGTATCTCTGGGCCCACTCGGTAATGCATCATCATAATGAGCTCAATGTGATCCAGTGGTTGATCACGGGATCATGCATTACGGTACGAGTAAAGTGACTTGCCGGTAACAAGACTGAACAAGGTATTGGGATACCGACGATTGAGTCTCGGGCAAGTAACGTACCGATTGACAAAGGGAATTGTATATGGATTGATTGAATCCTCGACATCGTGGTTCATCCGATGAGATCATCGTGGAGGATGTGGGAGCCAACATGGGTATCCAGATCCCGCTGTTGGTTATTGACCGGAGAGTCGTCTCGGTCATGTCTGCATGTCTCCCGAACCCATAGGGTCTACACACTTAAGGTTCGGAGACGCTAGGGTTGTTAGGAAGACTTGTATTTGATTACCGAATGTTGTTCGGAGTCCCGGATGAGATCCCGGACGTCACGAGGAGTTCCAGAATGGTTCGTAGGTAAAGATTTATATATGGGAAGTTGTCATATGGTCGCCGGAAAGGTTCGGGGGCATATCGGTATTGTACCGGGGCCACCGGAGGGGTTCCGGGGGTCCACCGGGAGGGCCCACTTCTTCCGGAGGGCCTTATGGGCTGTATGGAGAAGGGAACCAGCCCAAGTGGGCTGGGGCACCACACCCACCTAGGGCCCATGCGCCTAGGGTTGGGTGAAACCCTAAGGGGGCGCCCCCTTGCTTGGGGGGCAAGCCCCCCTCCCCTTGGTCCCCCCCCCACTAGATCTCATATAGAGGGGGGCGGCCCCCTTCCCCCTTCCCCTATAAATAGAGGGGTGAGGGGAGGGCTGCATACAACATCCAAGGCGCAGCCCCTCCCCTCCCCAACACCTCTCCTCCTCCATAAGAGCTTGGCGAAGCCCTGCCGGAGTACTGCAGCTTCATCACCACCACGCCGTCGTGCTGCTGTTGGAGCCCTCTTCCTCAACCTCTCCCTCCTCCTTGCTGGATCAAGGCGCGGGAGACGTCCTCGCTCCGTACGTGTGTTGAACGCGGAGGTGCCGTCCGTTCGGCGCTAGGATCTTCGGTGATTTGGATCACGTCGAGTACGACTCCATCAACCCCGTTCTCTTGAACGCTTCCGCTCGTGACCTACAAGGGTATGTAGATGAACTCCTCTCTCCCTCGTTGCTAGATGACTCCATAGATTGATCTTGGTGATGCATAGAAAATTTGCTGCAGAAGTGGCCAGCGTCATTGTTTGCTCTTGGCCCCGGTATCGGATGAGACACCTGACTCTCCCTGGCTGACTCTTGAGAAGACATCTTCCTCTAGATCTGCTGCAGAAATAGCTCGAAACAAAAACAGATGATATTTGCATGGTACGGTGGTCAAAACCTTCGAGAGATTATATAATGAATTTTTACCGACCAAAAGTAGTATCATGCAAGAAAATGGAGTCCGGAGAGCACACGAGATGCCCACGAAGCAGGGGGCGCGCCCAGGGGGGTAGGGTGCGCCCTCCACCCTCATGGACGCCTCGTGTCCATCAGGACTACTTCTTATTTTCCTATTTTCTTAAATATTCGAAGACGGAGAAAAATTGCTATTAGAACTATTTTGGAGTCGGTTTACTTACGTACCTCATACCTATTCCTTTTCGGAGTCTGAAACGTTCTGGAAAGTGTCCTTTATGTATTCCTCCAGGGTTATGGTTTCAATAACATTAGTTTCAACATTTATGGGATTACCTGTGATATAATGTTTGATTCTTTGACCGTTCACCACCCTTGGATTTGTGCCTTCGAAGTTGTTAATTTTTATGGCACTGGAACGATAGACCTCCTCGATAACATAAGGCCCTTCCCATTTAGAGAGAAGTTTTCCTGCAAAAAATCTTAAACGAGAGTTGAATAGCAACACATAATCTCCTATGTTAAACTCACGCTTCTGTATCCTTTTGTCATGCCATCTGTTAACTTTTTCTTTAAATAGTTTGGCATTCTCATAGGCCTGGGTTCTCCATTCATCAAGTGAGCTAATGCCAAATAGTCTCTTCTCACCGGCAAGTTTGAAGTCATAATTGAGCTCTTTAATGGCCCAATATGCCTTATGTTTTAGTTCAAGAGGTAAGTGACATGCTTTTCCATAGACCATTTTATACGAAGACATACCCATAGGATTTTTGTATGCAGTTCTATAAGCCCATAATGCATCATCAAGTTTCTTGGACCAATTCTTTCTAGATCTATTAATAGTCTTTTGCAAAATTAATTTAAGCTCTCTATTACTCAATTCTACTTGACCACTAGACTGTGGATGATATGGAGATGCAATTCTATGATTAACATCATACTTAGCAAGCATTTTATGAAAAGCACCATGAATAAAATGTGAACCACCATCAGTCATTAAGTATCTAGGGACTGCAAACCTCGGAAAAATACCTTCTTTAAGCATCTTAATAGAGGTGTTATGATCAGCTCTACTAGTTGGAATAGCTTCTACCCACTTAGTAACGTAATCAACGACAACTAAAATATGTGTATACCCATTAGAGGAAGGAAATGGTCCCATATAATCAAAGCCCCATACATCAAATGGTTCAATAACGAGTGAATAATTCATAGCCATTTCTTGACGTCTACTAATATTACCAATTCTTTGACATTCATCACAAGACAAGACAAACTTACGGGCATCCTTGAAGAGAGTAGGCCAATAAAAACCGGATTGCAATACCTTATGTGTAGTTCTATCTGCAACATGGTGTCCTCCATAAGCTTCGGAGTGACACTTACGTAGGATCCGTTCTTGTCCATGCTCAGGTACACAACGTCTAATGACACCATCTACTCCTTTATTAAAGTGTGGGTCATCCGAGAAGTAATGTCTTAAATCATAGAAAACCTTTTTCTTTTGCTGGTATGTGAAACTAGGTGGCATAAATTTAGCGACAATGTAATTATCATAATCAGCATACCATGGAGTAGTACGAGAAGCATTTATGACAACCAATTGTTCATCGGGAAAGCTATCATCAATAGGTAGTGGGTCATCAAGAACATTCTCTAACCTATACAAGTTGTCTGCAATGAGGTTCTCAGCTCCCTTTCTATCAATAATATGCAAATCAAATTATTGTAGCAAGAGAACCCATCTAATAAGTCTAGGTTTAGCATTTTATTTTCCATAAGATACTTAATAGCAGCATGATCAGTGTGAACAATTACCTTAGAATCAACAATATAAGGTCTGAACTTATCACAAGCAAATACAACTGCTAAAAATTATTTTTCAGTAGTAGCATAATTTCTTTGGGCACTGTCTAGAGTTTTACTAGCATATTGGATAACATTTAATTTCTTATCAACTCTTTGTCCTAGAACAACCCCTACATCATAATCACTAGCATCGCACATAATTTCAAAGGGTAAATTCCAATCAGGTGGCTGAACAATAGGTGCAGAAATCAAGGCTTTCTTAAGTATTTCAAATGCTTCTACACAATCATCATCAAAGACAAAAGGAACATCTTTTTGTAAGAGATTGGTCAGAGGCCTGGAAATTTTTGAGAAGTCTTTAATGAACCTCCTATGAAAACCAGCATGACCAAGGAAACTTCTTATACCTTTGAAATCCTTAGGACACGACATATTTTCAATAGCATCATCCTTAGCTTTATATACTTCAATACCTCTCTTAGAAATTTTATGCCCCAAGACAATGCCTTCATTAACCATAAAGTAGCACTTTTCCCAATTCAATACAAGATTAGTTTCTTCACATCTCTACAAAACTCGATCAAGGTTTCTTAAGCAATCACCAAAGGAAGTTCCATAAACAGAGAAATCATCCATGAAAACCTCAACAATCTTTTCACAAAAGCCAGAGAATATAGCAGTCATATATCTTTGAAAGGTAGCAGGTGCATTGCATAAACCAAAAGGCATATGTCTATAAGCAAAGGTACCAAAAGGGCAAGTAAAAGTGGTCCTTTCTTGATCTTCTTTTGACACAGGTATTTGAGAGAAACCAGAATAACCATCTAGAAAGCAAAAGTGTGTATGTTTGGATAATCTGTCTAGCATTTGACCAATAAAAGGTAGAAGGTAATGATCCTTTTTAGTAGCTTTATTTAGTTTGCAGAAATCAATTACCATTCTATAACCTGTAACAATTCTTTGTGGGATCAATTCATCTTTATCATTTGGAACAACAGTAATACCTCCCTTCTTAGGGACACAATGTACATGAATTACCCAGTGACTATCAGCAATGGGATAAATTATACCTGCCTCCAAAAGCTTTAGTATTTCTTTTCTTACCACTTCTTTCATCTTAGGATTTAACCGTCGTTGGTGATCAACAACCGGTTTCGTGTCTTTCTCCAATTTTATTTTGTGCTGGCATAGAGTGGGACTAATGCCCTTAAGATCATCAAGAGTATATCCAATAGCAGCACAATGCTTTTTCAGAGTTTTCAATAATTTCTTTTCTGCATGCTCTGAAAGGTTAGCACTAATAATAACATGATATATCTTTTTCTCATCAAGATAAGCATATTTAAGAGTATCAGGTAAGGTTTAAGCTCAAACACGGGATCACCCTTGGGTGGAGGAGGATCCCCTAGAATTTCAACAGGCAAGTTGTGTCTCAAAATAGGTCCCTATTTAAATAATACTTCATCTATTTCCCTTCTTTCATTCATAAACATATCATTTTCATGGTCGAGAAAATATTGTTCTAAAGGATCATTAGGAGGCACGACAATAGAAGCAAGACCAATAATTTCATCGTTACTAGGCAATTCTTTATCATGGGGTTGTCTATGAAATTTAGCAAAATTAAACTCATGAAACATATCCCCCAAACCAATAGTAACAGCATCCTTTTTGCAATCTATCCTAGCATTAACAGTATTCAAGAAGGGTCTATTAAATATAATGGACAAAAGTTATCTTGTGGGGAACCAAGAACAAGAAAATCAGCAGGATATTTAACTTTCCCACACAAGACTTCAACATCTCTAATAATCCCAACTGGTGAAATAGTGTCTCTATTGGCAAGCTTAATTGTAACATCAATTTCCTCTATCTCAGCAGGTGCAATATCATGCATAATTTCTTTGTATAAGGAATGAGGTATTGCACTTGCACTAGCACCCATATCACATAAGCCATGATAGCAATTATGTACTATTTTAACAGAAATAACATGCATGCCTACAACAGGTCTATGTTTATTTTTAGTGTCAGGTCTAGCAATTCTTGCAGCTTCATCACAGAAGTAAATAACATGCCCATCGATATAATCGGCCAAGAGATCTTTAACCATAGCAATACTAGGTTCAACTTTAATTTTCTCAGGGGGTGTAGGTGTTCTAGTATTACTCTTACGAACCATAGTTGAATCTTTAGCATGATCCTTTATTCTAACAGGGAAAGGTGGTTTCTCAATATAAGCAGTAGGAACAACAGGATCAACATTATAAGTGATAGTCTTTTCTTCAACTTTAATAGGTGCAACTACTTTAACTTCAATGGGAGGATTATATTTAAACCACTTCTCCTTACGGAGATCAATATGAGTAGCAAAGGATTCACAGAAAGAAGCTACTATCTCAGAGTCAAGTCCATATTTAGTGCTAAATTCACAGAAAACATCAGTGTCCATAAAAGATTTAACACAATCAAACTTAGGTGTTATACCTGACTCCTTACCTTCGTCGAGATCCCAATCTTCATATTTGTGTTTAATTATTTCCAATAAATCCCATTTGAATTCAATAGTCTTCATCATAAAAGAGCCAGTACAAGAAGTATCGAGCATGGAGCGATTGTTGAGAGAAAGCCGAGCATAATTTTTTTGAATAATAATTTCTCTTGAGAGCTCATGATTGGGGCATGAATATAACATTGACTTAAGCCTCCCCCAAGCTTGAGCGATGATTTCTCCTTCGTG
>NC_041392.1:430170143-430185633 GCF_002162155.2 Triticum dicoccoides | reverse complement strand
TTTCCCTTCAAAGATAAAGGGAAGACCTTCTTCTTCATAACATCCTCATAGCCTGAACCATGTCAATGTCCGAAGGAATTTCAATCGGTTGTAGTTCCGTGCATAGGATAAAACTTCTGATGAAATTCCAATTTCAATCGGTTGTAGTTCCATGATCCCATATCATCACATAGCCTGAACCATGTCAATGTCTTTCCCTTCAAAGATAAAGGGAAGACCTTCTTCTTCATAACATCCTCAGGCATACCTGCAAGCTTGAATAATCCACAAACTTCATCCACATAGATTAGTTGCAAATTGGGATCTCATGTTCCATCACCTGTGAAAGGATAAGCTAGCAGTTTCTCTATCATACCCAAAGGAATTTCAAAGTAAACATTTTCAGTAGGTTCAGTAGGTTCAGGAGCAACTCTTTTCTCTACTGGTCAGGGTGAAGATACCCCAAACAAGCCCCTCAAAGGATAATGTTCCATAGTAACAAGATACCCCGGACATGAACATAACATCATACATCAGAACAACAGGCATAACATAGTGGCATAAGTACCATGGTTTATTACACGCCTCGGTAGGGCCCTCTTACTTTTTTCAAAATGCAGGGAAAGGGAAAGGCTAAATAGAAGTGGCTCACGTGACCACATCAGCTCCTGAGGCCGGGCTCCGGAGGCCTCCGGGCTCAGCCCGAGCCTTCCTCCTGCTTCACCTGAGCGCGGCGACGAGATGATCCGCCGTCGTCCTCGAAGCGAGCCCGGTGACATGGCGGCTGGTCATAGCCGCCATTGCTCATGCTCTCGCTGGAGGAACCTCTGCCGCTGAACAAGACGCGGTCGTTTCCAAGGGCAGGCTCACCCTCGGCGTCATCGCGACTGTCGTCAAGGCCAAGCTCATCATCGCCGCCGTCGTCTTTGGTGCAGCACCCTGCGCGACGGCTGTCCTCCCCAAACACCCTCACGAAGAGGGTCGCGACGCCGTCGAACTTGAAGTGGAGGGTGCACCTCCTGCTCAGGCCGCGCACGCGGGCAAACGCCTGCCAGCCGTGGGCCTGGGACACGTTCCCGGTGGAGGAAACTTCGACCTCGACCCACGAGGCCTTGCTCCAACAGCCATTAGCATGCAGCCAGAGGTCGTCAGGCCCTGCAACCGGCAGCTCGCCTGTGAAGAAGCGGGGGAGCGAGAGCCAGTTGCCGGTTGGCCTCTTCGAGCACACGACGAACTCAGGGAGCACCTCAGTCGAGTGGAAGTGCGGCTGAGGAGGCCGGGCGACCATGGCATGCCTCCCCTCGTCGCAAGGGCTGCCTCGCCCTTGGCAGCACCCACCACAAGAAGAAGCATCGTCATGGCCGGCCTCACCCTCTCATGGGAGATGGCGAGTCAGTTCCCTCCTTGGGGGGCTTCCCCTTCTCGGCGGCGGAGAACTTCCTCGTCGGCGCCATAAGAACTACAACAAGGCGGCGAGGCAGAGAGGAGGAAGAAGAAGCATGTGGCAAGAAGATAGAGATGAGCAAGGGGGATCCACCCCTCCCCTCATTTATAGCTAGAAGGAGGCCAACCGTCGGCCTCCATGATGGCCGGTAATGTTGGTTTTCTCTGCATGCAGCAGGGTCTCATCATGTCGAACAGTTTCCGAGGCAACATCGTGAAGCGGAGGCGTCCATGCCCCATTAATCGCGATGCGTCAGTGATGACCCACAAGTATAGGGGATCTATCTAGTCCTTTCGATAAGTAAGAGTGTCGAACCCAACGAGGAGCGGAAGGAAATGATAAACAGTTTTCAGTAAGGTATTCTCTGCAAGCACTGAAATTATCGGTAAAAAGTAGTTTTGTGATAAGGTAATTTGTAACGGGTAACAAGTAATAGAAGTAAATAAGGTGCAGCAAGATGGCCCAATCCTTTTTGTAGCAAAGGACAAGCCTGGACAAACTCTTATATAAAGGAAAGCGCTCTCGGGGACACATGGGAATTATCGTCAAGCTAGTTTTCATCACGTTCATATGATTCGCGTTTGATGCTTTGATAATTTGATATGTGGGTGGACCGGTGCTTGGGTACTGCCCTTCCTTGGACAAGCATCCCACATATGATTAATCCCTCTTGCAAGCATCCGCAACTACAAAAGAAGTATTAAGGTAAACCTAACCATAGTGTGAAACATATGGATCCAAATTAGCCCCTTACGAAGCAACTCATAGACTAGGGTTTAAGCTTCTGTCACTCTAGCAACCCATCATATACTTATTACTTCCCAATGCCTTCCCCTAGGCCCAGACAATGGTGAAGTGTCATGTAGTCTATGTTCACATGACACCACTAGAGGAGAGACAACATATATCTCATCAAAATATCGAATGAATACCAAATTCACATGATTACTTATAGCAAGACTTCTCCCGTGTCCTCAGGAACAAATGTAACTACTCACAAATCATATTCATGTTCATAATCAGAGGGGTATTAATATGCATAAAGGATCTGAACATATGATCTTCCACCGAATAAACCAACTAGCATCAACTACAAGTAGTAATGAACACTACTACTAACCCACAGGTACCAATCTGAGGTTTTGAGACAAAGATTGGATACAAGAGATGAACTAGGGTTCGGGATGAGATGGTGCTGGAGAAAATGTTGATGGAGATTGACCCCATCCCGATGAGAGGATCGATGGTGATGATTTTCCCCTCCCGGAGGGATGTTTCCCCGGCAGAACAGCTCCGCCGGAGCCCTAGATTGGTTCCGCCAAGGTTTCGCCTCGTGGCAGCGGAGTTTCGTCTCGAGAGCTTGCTTGCGATTTTTTCTCGGACTAAAGACTTCATATAGCATAAGATGGGCATCGGAGGCCTGCCAGGGGGCCCATGAGATAGGGGGGCATGCCCAGGGGGTAGGGCGCGCCCCCCACCCTCGTGGCCAGGGTGTGGGCCCCCTCTGGTTAATTCTTTCGCTAGTATTTTTTATATATTCCAAATCGTGCTCCCTTGAAGTTTCAAGACTTTTGGAGTTGTGCAGAATAGGTATCTAATATTTGCTCCTTTTCCAGCCCAGAATTCCAGCTGCCAGCATTCTCCCTCTTCATGTAAACCTTGTAAAATAAGAGAGAAAAGGCATAAGTATTGTGACATAACGTATAATAACATCCCATAATGCAATAAATATCGATATAAAAGCATGAACCAAAATGGACGTATCAGTCAGCCGAGGCCGCGGGCGGTTGGGCCCTGCGGCGCTATGCACTTGCCCTTTGGCTTCGCCTCGAAGCCAAGCTCGAGCGTGCCTTGGGCCCGGGGGCTACTGTCGGCGTCCTGGGAACAGGGGTACGCAGACTTGCCTGCCTGCGGCCCACGGCATGGCTCCGTCAATGGCCCAGTATGGCCCAGCTTCATCTACAATAAACTAAGACCCTCGCAAGGGGCCAAGCTTCATGAGGCGGACGACACCAAGACCTCCCTCTGGGGCGGCCTCACCAGGCTGGCTCCCGAGGAGCGGAATATCAATGCAAGGTGCACCTCGTGAGGCTCACATGACGTGAGCCATGACGACCAAGGCCAGGCGGGCGCCAGTGGGCGTAGTATACCAGTTTCCTCTTTGGTACCAAGGAGGCAAGTGTAGGCGCGGAGTTTCGAAGAATCAGGAATAAGTTTCCATATTGGTGCAACAAGACCAAGACCGCCAGGACGGAGGTCATCACAGAGCCCACCGCAGTGTCACCACCAGAGGCTTTCGTAGGCGAAGACTACTTTTGTCAAGATAACTTGTACTAGTTGCCCCCTTCAAATTTGGCTGTTGTGAGATCCCTTCCTGTCTTGCATTTGGGAAGAGGACCAAGGCCACTATAAATAGGACTTAGCCACCACCATAGAGGGGTACAGATCATTCAGACCACCCTCTCACCCACCAGCTCATCGAGCTCAAGAATACCTCACCTCCCGAGGCAATCCACCACAAAGAGGGAGTCGGGTATTACATCGCAAGGTGGCTCGAACTAGGGTAAACTACTGTGCCTCTTGTTCGTTGGGTTCGTCGAGCTAGGCCTTGGGATCATAGCGTAGGCTGACTGGGAGGACGAGGTCTTCGCATGCACCCTGGTGTTCGAACCTCTCAAGGGTCTGCGAAACCCCGAATCTGACACCTACAATTGTTACTGATATAGTTTTAAATATTATAGGATGAACGGAAGTATTCTTACCTAGAGTGGGTTGATCAAGAGCGGCCACAGTCTTTCAAGATGTGCCTAGCAAAGCTCTGGAGTATGAATGAGGAAGAGAATAGAGGTGGGCTTAGAAAAAGTGTTGTCAAGGCTGAAGAATATTTGAATATGCGGGATAAAAAAGGAAGATGGAGAATGAGCTCAGAATTTTTAAATTATACTTTGCTAAGATGGTGTTGGTGAAGGAGGAGGCACTTTCCCAGTTGGACAGTGCAAAACAGGTTCTTACTAAACTAAAAGCAGAGGTGGATAAGACGAGCCTGGATGATCTCGATTAGGGAAATGAATATATTGTTCTAATATTGTTCTTATGAAGGTGAACTAGCTATATGTTGTACTATGCTATTTTCTAGTAGCTATTGTACGGTGATGTTAAAATATATTTATGTGCGTGATAGGAAATTGGAAACAGCTATTCGATATGAAATGTGAATTTGCGTAATGCTGGAATTATTAATTATAAACTAATAAACCTGCTAAATGGGTCATGGAACTTTTCAAACGGTTCTAGTAGTAAAAGCGCTTGTGATGGATAGCCCAATGCCATACAATTTTCTTCATCAAATTGTGTGTGATGTAGTTGAAAAAAAGCAAAAGTTTAACCAAGGCAGAGTGTGTGTGATAGTTACACCTATCACACACGAGGCTATACATAAAACTGTGGGATGTATAAACGAATGGAAATGTTTTCCTTGGATTGACTATGTGGGATATACATACGAACAGAAATGTTTCCCCTGGATTGATTGTGTGGGATGTACATAAGAACGGAAACATAATCCTTGGATTAACTGTGTGGAATGTACATAAAAAATGGAAATGTCTGTTTGGAACTGACTGTGTGGGATGTACTTACGACCGGAACCGGTTGGGCCTGTATAACCGTATTTGATCGCTCGCCCATCGCACTCGACCTCATTTTGCTGAGCGTGTGTGACCGGAGGGCCTATCCCGACAGTTTCTGGGTCATGTAGGAAGGACCCCCTATCACAGTCACTCACTTGGCGATGGTTCAAAATGCCGTCGTGGAAAGGGGTTAAAAACCGTTTGTATAGCACCTCACTGTACCAGTGGGAGAATCACAATTGCTACTACCTGGCCTTAGGGTTAGAACACTACTTATGATCTAAGGTAGATCAAGTATGTACTCGATACATCATCATCAATATAATAAAGTAGGATGTAGGGTATTACTTTTTCAAGATCACCTGAACCTAGGTAAATACTATCATCTTCGTCCTCGGTTACCCATAGATCCGAGATCCACAGTTTGGGACCCCCTACCCCGAGGTCTGCCGATTTTAGTACCGACAGTCGCTGCCGCGATGGCTCGCTCCAAGATGGTGTGGTACAACGTGGCAAGCAGCCACATACGGTGCCTTGCCATTCACGATCTCGCGGATGACACAACATTGGATGCCAGCATTGCGGCCTCCATCTTCGACGTAGACAAACCGGCGCTCTAGGCGCATGCACAACGGCCACACGATTGGTTGGCGAGGGCAAGAAGGAAGACGACAAGGAGTAGCGTGCGTGGCGGGCCTACTGCGGTTTCCGTCTGTACTCCAGAGTGCCTAGAGCTATAGCCTATCTTGATCTTAAAACTGCGCACCTAATATATTTGACGGCCAACCGATGTATTTAACTAAGTTATATATTGTTGACCGGTATGGGTGCTTGGCCCATCCCACTGTTAGCATAGGGCTCAAGCCCATGTGTATCTGACCTAGATGAGAGCACCATCTGTCTGGAGAGGTGTGAGAGCCAGACACATGAGAGGAGCCTCAGCCGCCACACACACACAGAGAGAAAGAGAGGTACTCTCCTGATACAACATGGTATCGAGCCAGGTTGCAGCAGTGCCGGCGTAGTCGCTCGCCGGTGAGGTGGTGGGGCCTAGTGGGGTCCGACGAGAGGAGCCTACCTGCGCTGCTGTGGCAGGGCACTTTCTCGTGCGGCTGCATAGGGGACGTGCGAGAGCGGCGGGGCTATGTGGAGCGAGCGACGGAGGGGCACTGGAGTTAGTAGAGCTGGAGAGGAGAGGTGGCTCCACGGGGACTCGCGCGGAGAAGCCTGAGGAGAAGCTGCAGGCAAGATGAGATCCTCTACTATTCTGCTGCTTCTCCTACTGCTGCTGAATTTGCTGCTGGAGCTGCCATGCTATTGTGTCCGCTGGTTGAAGAGAAGAGGAGTGTTGTACTGGTGCTTGCTGCTGCTTGCTATAGGTTGTCCTTCTCCTGAGGGGCTGCTGCTGGGACTGGTACTGTTGGAGGCCAAGGTCCTCTGCTCGTCTGGAGCTATTGAACTACAGGTGCTACTACTGTTGTTGTCAATTTTTTCTCTCTACTGCTTGTTGAAGAAGAAGAGGGGAGGCCATCATGGGGGCCGAACTCACTGCCGCTCTAGAGAAACTTGCGTAGCTCATGAATGCGAAAGCTGCCGAGGGGTTACCTCCTGCAAGTGGCGCCATCGTTGTGCCCCACGCAGATCAGGTGTTCAAGCTTGAGCTCATGCCAAATGATGTCAAGTTGAAGACAAAGGGTCTGACAATGTATGTTCTTGGAACGGTTGAAGAATCGGCTGACAAGGCGAGCCCAGAATGGAAGAAGTGGAGTGTTACCGACTCACTGATTTTGGCATGGATGTTGAACTCCTTGATTCCAGCCATTGCAATGTCTGTTGAGGTATTGCCAACTACTTCTAATGTGTGGAGCATGTTGTCCACGAGGTATTCAAGTAAGGGAACCCGATGCTCATGTCTCAAATTGAAGACAAGATTCATGACGTTCGTCAAGGTGACAGAAGCGTGCTGGTGTATGTGAATGAGCTGCAACACCTCTGGCAGATCTAGATCAGTGTGATACCCTTGAGATTCCACATGCAGATTCCATGGAAATTGCCAGGAAGTGGGTTGAGTGCAGGCGTGTGGTGCAGTTTCTCAAGGGTCTATCAAGCTTTTGAAAGTAGGCATGCTGCGATGCTACATCACCCCACACTTGTGCCCCTTGATGAGGCCATTGCCGCGTTGTCTCAAGAAGAGCTACACCAGCAGTCGAGAAAAGGAGCTGGAAATGAATCTGCTTATAGAGTGACTGACTAGTGAGGTCCTGGGGTGCATCACAATTGTGGTCTACCAGGGCATATCAGTCGATTCTGCACTGGACGTAGGAGAGTCGGAGGCCGAGGGTATATTGGTGGCAATAGCAGTCGAGGTGGTTGGAATGTGAGTCGTGGTCGGAATGGGAGTGTCCGTTCTTGGAATGCTCCTCATTGGAATGCTCCCAAGGCAAATGCAGCTACTTCAGCTAAACGGGAGCAGCCTATAGGAGGACATGAGACTGCTATCAGCTATGCCAACTTTGTTGATACAAATGAAGGTAACATTGAACATGCATCAATCGCAACCCATAAAATAAACTCTGAATGGGTGCTTGACTCTAGAGCATCAGAACATGGTCCTGGAGATTATAATGAGTTTAAATCTTATGTGAAGGAAATATGCCCTAGAGGCAATCATAAAGTTATTATTTATTTCCTTATACAATGATAAATGTTTATTATTCATGCTAGAATTGTATTAACCGGAAACATGATACATGTGTGAATACATAAACAAACTGAGTGTCACTAGTATGCCTCTACTTGACTAGCTCGTTAATCAAAGATGGTTATGTTTCTTAACCATACACATGAGTTGTCATTTGATTAACGGGATCACATCATTAGGAGAATGATGTGATTGACATGACCCATTCCGTTAGCTTAGCACTTGATCATTTAGTTTGTTGCTATTGCTTTCTTCATGACTTATACATGTTCCTATGACTATGAGATTATGCAACTCCTATTTACCAGAGGAACACTTTGTGTGCTACCAAACGTCACAATGTAACTGGGTGATTATAAAGGTGCTCTACATGTGTCTCCAAAGGTACTTGTTGGGTTGGCGTATTTCGAGATTAGGATTTGTCACTCCAATTGTCGGAGAGGTATCTCTGGGCCCACTCGGTAATGCACATCACTTAAGCCTTGCAAGCATTGCAACTATTGAGTTAGTTGCAGGATGATGTATTACGTAATGAGTAAAGAGACTTGCTGGTAACGATATTGAACTAGGTATTGAGATACCGACGATCGAATCTCAGGCAAGTAACATACCGATGACAAAGGAAACAACGTATGTTGTTATGCGGTCTGACCGATAAAGATCTTCATAGAATATGTGGGAGCCAATATGAGCATCCAGGTTCCGCTATTGGTTATTGACCGGAGATGTGTCTCTGTCATGTCTACATAGTTCTCGAACCCGTAGGGTCCGCATGCTTAAAATTTCGATGACGGTCATATTTTGAGTTTATGAGTTTTGATGTACCGAAGGTTGTTCGGAGTTCCGGATGTGATTACGGACATGACGAGGAGTCTCGAAATGGTCGAGACATGAAGATTGATATATTGGAAGCCTATATTTGGATATCGAAGTGTCCCGGGTGAAATCGGGATTTTACCGGAGTACCGAGGGGTTACCGGAACCCCCGGGGATTAATGGGCCATAGTGGGCCTTAGTGGAGAAGTGGAGATGCGGGGCAGAGCAGGGCCGTGCGCCCCTCCCCCTAGTCCGAATAGGACAAGGAGAGGGGGGTGGCGCCCCCCCCCCCCTTTCCTTTCTCTCTCCCTCCTCTTTCACCCCTTCTCCTAATCAAACAAGGAAGGGAGGGAGTCCTACTCCCGGTGGGAGTAGGACTCCTCCTGGCTCGCCTCCTCCTGGCCGGCCGCACCTCCCCCCTTGCTCCTTTATATACGGGGGCAGGGGCACCCCATAGACACAACAATTGATTTGATCTTTTAGCCGTGTGCGGTGCCCCCCCCCTCCACCATAGTCCACCTCGATAATACTGTAGTGGTGCTTAGGCGAAGCCCTGCGTCGGTAGAACATCATCATCATCACCACGTTGTCGTGCTGACGAAACTCTCCCTCGACACTCGGCTAGATCAGAGTTCGAGGGACGTCATCAGGCTGAACGTGTGCTGAACTCGGAGGTGTCGTGCGTTCGGTACTTGATCGGTCGGATCGTGAAAACATACGACTACATCAACTGCGTTGTGCTAACGCTTCCGCTTTCGGTCTACGAGAGTACGTGGACAACACTCTCCCCTCTCGTTGCTATGCATCAACATGATCTCGCGTGTGCGTAGGAATTTTTTTGAAATTACTATGTTCCCCAATAGTGGCATCCGAGCCTAGTTTTATGCGTAGATGTCATATGCACGAGTAGAACACAAGTGAGTTGTGGGCGATACAAGTCATACTGCTTACCAGCATGTCATACTTTGGTTCGGCGGTATTGTTGGATGAAGCGGCCCGGACTGACATTACACGTACGCTTACGCGAGACTGGTTCTACCAACGTGCTTTGCACACAGGTGGCGGGCGGGTGTCAGTTTCTCCAACTTTAATTGAACCGAGTGTGGCTACGCCCGGTCCTTGCGAAGGTTAAAACAGCACCAACTTGAAAAACTATCGTTGTGGTTTTGATGCGTAGGTAAGAATGGTTCTTGCTCAGCTCGTAGCAGCCACATAAAACTTGCAACAACAAAGTAGAGGACGTCTAACTTGTTTTTGAACGGCATGTTGTGATGTGATATGGTCAAAGCATGATGCTAAATTTTATTGTATGAGATGATCATGTTTTCTAACCGAGTTATCGGCAACTGGCAGGAGCCATATGGTTGTCGCTTTATTGTATGCAATGCAATCGCCCTGTAATGTTTTACTTTATCACTAAGCGGTAGCGATAGTCGTGGAAGCATAAGATTGGCGAGACGACAACGATGCTACGATGGAGATCAAAGTGTCACACCGGTGACGATGGTGATCATAAAGGTGCTTCGGAGATGAAGATCACAAGCACGAGATGATGATGGCCATATCATATCACTTATATTGATTGCATGTGATGTTTATATTTTATGCATCTTATCTTCCTTTGATTGACGGTAGCATTATAAGATGATCTCTCACTAAATTTCAAGATAAAAGTGTTCTCCCTGAGTATGCACCGTTGCCAAATTTCGTCGTGCCCAGACACCACGTGATGATCGGGTGTGATAAGCTCTACGTCCATCTACAACGGGTGCAAGCCAGTTTTGCACACGCAGAATACTCAGGTTAAACTTGATGAGCCTAGCATATGCAGATATGGCCTCGGAACAGTAAGACCAAAAGGTCAAGCGTGAATCATATAGTAGATATGATCAACATAGTGATGTTCACCATTGAAAGCTACTCCATTTCACGTGATGATCGGTTATGGTTTAGTTGATATGGATCACGTGATCACTTAGAGGATTAGAGAGATGTCTATCTAAGTGGGAGTTCTTAAGTAATATGATTAATTGAACTTAAATTTATCATGAACTTAGTACCTGATAGTATCATGCTTGTCTATGTTGTTTTTAGATAGATGGCCCGTGTTGTTGTTCCGTTGAATTTTAATGCGTTCCTAGAGAAAGCAAAGTTGAAAGATGATGGTAGCAATTACACGAACAGGGTCCGTAACTTGAGGATTATCCTCATTGCTGCACAGAAGAATTACGTCCTGGAAGCACCGCTAGGTGTACCACCTGCGCCAGCAACTGCAGACATTGTGAATGCCTGGCAGTCGCGTGTTGATGACTACTCGATAGTTCAGTGTGCCATGCTTTATGGCTTAGAACCGGGACTTCAACGACGTTTTGAACATCATGGAGCATATGAGATGTTCCAGGAGTTGAAGTTAATATTTCAAAAGAATGCCCGGATTGAGAGATATGAAGTCTCCAATAAGTTCTACATCTGCAAGATGGAGGATAATAGTTCTGTCAGTGAGCATATACTCAAGATGTCTGGGTACTGCAATCACTTGATTCAACTGGGAGTTAATCTTCCTGATGATAGCGTCATTGACAGAATTCTTCAATCACTGCCACCAAGCTACAAAAGATTCATGATGAACTATAACATGCAAGGGATGGATAAAGACGATTCCCGAGCTCTTCGCAATGCTAAAGGCTGCGGGGGTAGAAATCAAGAAGGAGCATCAAGTGTTGATGGTCAATAAAACCACCAGTTTCAAGAAAAAGGGCAAAGGGAAGAAGAAGGGGAACTTCAAGAAGAACAACAAACAAGTTGCTGCTCAAGAGAAGAAACCCAAGTCTGGACCTAAGCCTGAGACTGAGTGCTTCTACTGCAAGCAGACTTGTCACTGGAAGCGGAACTGCCCCAAGTATTTGGCAGATAAGAAGGATGGCAAGGTGAACAAAGGTATATGTGATATACATGTTATTGATGTGTACCTTACCAAAGCTCGCAGTAGCACATGGGTATTTGATATTGGTTCTGTTGCTAATATTTGCAACTCAAAACAGGGACTACGGATTAAGCAAACACTGGCCAAGGACAAGGTGACGATGCGCGTGGGAAACAGTTCCAAAGTCGATGTGATCGCCGTCGGCACACTACCTCTACATCTACCTTCAGGGTTAGTTTTAGACCTAAATAATTGTTATTTGGTGCCAGCGTTGAGCATGAACATTATATCTGGATCTTGTTTGATGCGAGACGGTTATTCATTTAAATCTGAGAATAATGGTTGTTCTATTTATATGAGTAATATGTTTTATGGCCATGCACCCTTGAAGAGTGGTCTATTTTTGATGAATCTCGATAGTAGTGATACACATATTCATAATGTTGAAGCCAAAAGATGCAGTGTTGATAATGATAGTGCAACTTATTTGTGGCATTGCCGTTTAGGTCATATCGGTGTAAAGCGCATGAAGAAACTCCATACTGATGGACTTTTGGAACCACTTGATTATGAATCACTTGGTACTTGCGAACCGTGCCTCATGGGCAAGATGACTAAAACGCCGTTCTCCGGAACTACGGAGCGAGCAACTGATTTATTGGAGATCATACATACTGATGTATGTGGACCAATGAATATTGAGGCTCGCGGTGGGTATCGTTATTTTCTCACCTTCATAGATGATTTAAGCAGATATGGGTATATCTACTTAATGGAACATAAGTTTGAAACATTTGAAAAGTTCAAAGAATTTCAGAGTGAAGTTGAAAATCATCGTAACAAGAAAATAAAGTTTCTACGATCCGATCGTGGAGCAGAATATTTGAGTTATGAGTTTGGTCTACATTTGAAACAATGCGGAATAGTTTCGCAACTCATGCCACCCGGAACACCATAGCGTAATGGTGTGTCTGAACGTCGTAATCGTACTTTACTAGATATGGTGCGGTCTATGATGTCTCTTACTTATTTACCGCTATCATTTTGGGGTTATGCTTTAGAGACGGCTGCATTCACGTTAAATAGGGCACCATCGAAATCCGTTGAGACGATGCCTTATGAACTGTGGTTTGGCAAGAAACCAAAGTTGTCGTTTCTTAAAGTTTGGGGCTGCGATGCTTATGTGAGAAAGCTTCAACCTGATAAGCTTGAACCCAAATCGGAGAAATGTGTCTTCATAGGATACCCAAAGGAGATTGTTGGGTACACCTTCTATCACAGATCCGAAGGCAAGACATTCGTTGCTAAGAATGGATCCTTTCTAGAGAAGGAGTTTCTCTCGAAAGAAGTGAGAGGGAGGAAAGTAGAACTTGATGAGGTAACCATACATGCTCCCTTATTGGAAAGTAGTTCATCACAGAAACCGGTTCCTGTGACGTCTATACCAATTAGTGAGGAAGTTAATGATGATGATCATGGAAATTCAGATCAAGTTATTACTGAACCTCGTAGGTCGACTAGAGTAAGATCCGCACCAGAGTGGTACGGTAATCCTGTTCTGGAGGTTATGTTACTAGACCATGACGAACCTACGAACTATGAAGAAGCGATGGTGAGCCCAGATTCCAAAAAATGGCTTGAGGCCATGAAATCTGAGATGGGATCCATGTATGAGAACAAAGTGTGGACTTTGGTTGACTTGCCCGTTGATCGGCAAGCCATCGAGAATAAATGGATCTTCAAGAAGAAGACATACGCTAACGTAACGTTACTGTCTACAAAGCTCGACTTGTTGCAAAAGGTTTTCGACAAGTTCAAGGAGTTGACTACAATGAGACCTTCTCACCTGTAGCGATGCTAGTCCGTCCGAATCATGTTAGCAATTACCGCATTTTATGATTATGAAATTTGGCAAATGGATGTAAAAACTGCATTCCTGAATGGATTTCTGGAAGAAGAGTTGTATATGATGCAACCTGAAGGTTTTATTGATCCAAAGGGAACTAACAAAGTGTGCAAGCTCCAACGATCCATTTATGGACTGGTGCAAGCCTCTCGGAGTTGGAATAAACGCTTTGATAGTGTGATCAAAGCATTTGTTTTTATACAGACTTTTGGAGAAGCATGTATTTACAAGAAAGTGAGTGGGAGCTCTGTAGCATTTCTGATATTATATGTGGATGACATATTGCTGATTGGAAATGATATAGAATTTCTGGATAGCATAAAGGGATACTTGAATAAGAGTTTTCAATGAAAGACCTCGGTGAAGCTGCTTATATATTGGGCATCAAGATCTATAGAGATAGATGAAGACGCTTAATTGGACTTTCACAAAGCACATACCTTGACAAAGTTTTGAAGAAGTTCAAAATGGATCAAGCAAAGAAAGGGTTTTTGCCTGTGTTACAAGGTGTGAAGTTGAGTAAGACTCAATGCCCGACCACTGTAGAAGATAGAGAGAAGATGAAAGATGTTCCCTATGCTTCAGCCATAGGCTCTATCATGTATGCAATGCTGTGTACCAGACCTGATGTGTGACTTGCTATAAGTCTAGCAGGGAGGTACCAAAGTAATCCAGGAGTGAATCACTGGACACCGGTCAAGAACATCCTGAAATACCTGAAAAGGACTAAGGATATGTTTCTCGTTTATGGAGGTGACAAAGAGCTCATTGTAAATGGTTACGATGATGCAAGCTTTGACACTGATCCGGACGATTCTAAATCGCAAACCGGATACATGTTTACATTGAACGGTGGAGTTGTGAGTTGGTGCAGTTCTAAACAAAGCGTCATGCCGGGATCTATGTGTGAAGCGGAGTACATAGCTACTTCAGAAGCAGCAAATGAAGGAGTCTGGATGAAGGAGTTCATATCCGATCTAGGTGTCATACCTAGTGCATCAGGTCCAATGATAATCTTTTGTGACAATACTGGAGCAATTGCCTTGGTGAAGGAATACAGATTTCACAAAAGAACCAAGCACATCAAGAGACGCTTCAATTCCATTTGGGATCTAGTCCGGGTGGGAGACATAGAAATTTGCAAGATACATACGGATCTGAATGTTGCAGACCCGTTGACTAAGCCTCTTCCACGAGCAAAACATGATCAGCACCAAGACTCCATGGGTGTTAGAATCATTACTATGTAATCTAGATTATTGACTCTAGTGCAAGTGGGAGACTGAAGGAAATATGCCCAAGAGGCAATAATAAAGTTATTATTTATTTCCTTATATCATGATAATTGTTTATTGTTCATGCTAAAATTGTATTAACCGGAAACATGATACATGTGTGAATACATAAACAAACAGAGTGTCACTAGTATGCCTCTACTTGACTAGCTCGTTAATCAAAGATGGTTATGTTTCTTAACCATAGACATGAGTTGTCATTTGATTAACGGGATCACATCATTAGGAGAATGATTTGATTGACATGACCCATTCTGCACTACTAGGAAAAGGGCTATAGATGGAAATGACACTAATGGCGCACCAGACATGTGGTGCGCCATTAGTATATACTAATGGCGCACCACCTTCTGATGCGCCATTAGTGTTGAAACTACTAATGGCGCACCCTGCCTACGGTGCGCCATTAGTACCAAAATTATTTTTTTTTGAACTAGTGCGCCTGTCCAAACATACTAATGGCGCACCGTGGCATGGTGCGCCATTACTAGTTAAACTAGTAATGGCGCACCATGCCACGGTGCGCCATTAGTAACCTTGGCCACCACTTCCACCGAATGCACCCCCCCCCTGTGGATCGCCTTTTCAGTTTTAAAAAAAATAAAACAAAATGATAAAAATGTCAAAAAAATAAAAGAAAATAAGTTTCCCATGTGATATGTGGCCTAGTTGTTGGGAAAATTTGCAAATATGAATTTTGACTTCATTTGCAAAATCTCGCGAGAATTTGTAAAAATGGGCATAACTTTTGCATACTAACTCGGATGAAAAAGTTTTTTATATGAAAAATCATCCAC
>NC_041392.1:430169323-430170109 GCF_002162155.2 Triticum dicoccoides | reverse complement strand
CGCCTTTTCAGTTTTAAAAAAAATAAAACAAAATGATAAAAATGTCAAAAAAATAAAAGAAAATAAGTTTCCCATGTGATATGTGGCCTAGTTGTTGGGAAAATTTGCAAATATGAATTTTGACTTCATTTGCAAAATCTCGCGAGAATTTGTAAAAATGGGCATAACTTTTGCATACTAACTCGGATGAAAAAGTTTTTTATATGAAAAATCATCTACTCGAAAAGTTACATCCAAATTTAACCGGGGGAACCCCGTTAAACATTTTCAAAATCCTCAAAAACCTAATAGAAAAGAAGATACGGGGCTTTTAAGATCTAGAGAGGCAAAAAAAATCAAAAAAATTCAAACTTACTAATGGCGCACCTGCCCATGGTGCGCCATTAGTATCTTCCCTCCTTCAAAATTCAGAATAAGTCAAAAAAATAAAAATAAATTACTAATGGCGCACCTGACCATGGTGCGCCATTAGTATCTTCCCGCCTTTAAAATTCAAAATAAATCAAAAAAATAAAAAAAATTACTAATGGCGCACCTGACCGTGGTGCGCCATTAGTATCTTCCCGCCTTCAAAATTCAAAATAAATAAAAAAAATAAAAAAAATTACTAATGGCGCACCTGCCCGCGGTGCGCCATTAGTATGCCGTATATATGGCTGGTCCTCTCCTCCTCTCTTCATTTCATCTTCCCTTCTCTCCTCCTCTGCGGCGACCTCCTCCTACCTCCTCCCTCCTCCCCTCCCCTCCCCTCCCCTCATGGTTTCTTCTCCCTCCTCTCCGGCGACC
>NC_041392.1:430159419-430169064 GCF_002162155.2 Triticum dicoccoides | reverse complement strand
CTCCTCTCCGGTGAGCTCCTCCTCCCTCCTCTCCGGTGAGCTCCTCCTCCCTCCTCTCCGGTGAGCTCCTCCTCTCCGGCAAAAGACCATGGCAACAAGATCCAAAAACAACAGGAACAAAATTTGAGAATATTGTCGTGCCAAAAAACAAGCAAAAAAAACGAGCAAAAAAATGGGCAAAAAATCACGATCAAGATCTAGATTCTAAATGACGCATCACTAATGGCGCATCACAGGAAAGTGCGCCATTAGTATGCCGCAGTTACTAATGGCGCATCTAGTTGTGGTGCGCCATTAGTATCCAAAGCACCTAGCCCCTGGGAGGCATACTAATGGCGCACCATGGCCTATACTAATGGCGCACCAGTGGTGCGCCATTAGTATACCAGATACTAATGGCGCACCACTGGTGCGCCATTAGTAAAAATTACTAATGGCGTGCTGTTAGTGGCGCACCACAGATGCGCCATTAATGGCCATAATAGGTGCGCCATTAGTAGAGGTTTTTCTAGTAGTGCTGTTAGCTTAGCACTTGACCGTTTAGTTTGTTGCTATTGCTTTCTTCATGACTTTGTTCCTATGACTATGAGATTATGCAACTCCTGTTTACCGAGGAACACTTTGTGTGGTACCAAACGTCACAACGTAACTAGGTGATTATTAAGGTGCTCTACAGGTGTCTCCAAAGGTACTTGTTGGGTTGGCGTATTTCGAGATTAGGATTTGTCACTCCGATTGTCGGAGAGGTATCTCTGGGCCCACTCAGTAATGCACACCACTTAAGCCTTGCAAGCATTGCAACTAATGAGTTAGTTGTGGGATGATGTATTACATAAAGAGTAAAGAGAATTGCCGGTAACGAGATTGAACTAGGTATTGAGATACCGATGATCGAATCTCGGGCAAGTAACATACCGATGACAAAGGGAACAACGTATGTTGTTATGCGGTCTGACCGATAAAGATCTTCATAGAATATGTGGGAGCTAATATGAGCATCCAGGTTCCGCTATTGGTTATTGATCGGAGATGTGTCTCGGTCATGTCTACATAGTTCTCGAACCCGTAGGGTCCGCACGCTTAAAGTTTCGATGACGGTTATATTTTGAGTTTATGAGTTTTGATGTACCGAAGGTTGTTCGGAGTCCCGGATGTGATCACAGACATGATGAGGAGTCTCGAAATGGTCGAGACTTGAAGATTGATATATTGGAAGCCTATATTTGGATATCGGAAGTGTTCCGGGTGAAATCGGGATTTTACCGGAGTACCGAGGGGTTACTGGAACCCCCCGGGGGATTAATGGGCCATAGTGGGCCTTAGTGGAGAAGAGGAGAGGCGGCCAGGGTAGGGCCGCGCACCCCTCCCCCTAGTCTTAATAGGACAAGGAGAGGGGGGCCCTTTCCTTCCTCTCTACCTCCTCTTTCCCCCCTTCTCCTAATCAAACAAGGGAGGGAGGGAGTCCCACTCCCGGTGGGAGTAGGACTCCTCCTGGCGTGCCTCCTCCTGGCCGGCCGCACCTCCCTCCTTGCTCCTTTATATACGGGGGCAGGGGGCACCCCATAGACACAACAATTGATTTGATCTTTTAGCCGTTTGCGGTGCCCCCCTCCACCATAGTCCACCTCGATAATACTGTAGCGGTGCTTAGGCGAAGCCCTGCGTCGGTAGAACATCATCATCGTCACCACGCCGTCGTGCTGGCGAAACTCTCCCTCGACACTCGGTTGTACCGGAGTTCTAGGGAAATCATCGGGTTGAATGTGTGCTGAACTCGGAGGTGCCGTGCGTTCGGTACTTGATCGGTCGAATCGTGAAAACGTACGACTACATCAACAGCGTTGTGCTAACGCTTCCGCTTTTGGTCTACAAGGGTACGTGGACAACACTCTCCCCTCTCGTTGCTATGCATCACCATGATCTTGCGTGTGCGTAGGAATTTTTTTGAAATTACTACGTTCCCCAACATTATGTTCCACACTCTATTACACATCAACAAAACATTCACATAACATATGGCACAACCCAACCCATCATATGTGTTGGGATAGTTAACTGCACGCCAAGTATTGAATGATCCTCAGTGTTGCATGTGCCTGTTTTTCCTGTGAACTTAGTGTGCTTGAGTGCTTTGGTTGACCAAATAGATTGCTGAATAATTCTTGACAAAGTTGTGTTCTTGATCCAGGAGAGATTGGCGGGCAGGAGTCCTGGGACTGAAACAAGGCGTAGGGGGCTATGGTACATGGACCGTTGCATGCTGGACCAGGAGGGATGGGACATGCTAGCTTCAGTTACTGAGAACAAGGAGACTAGAGCATTGATCCATCACTGTAGGATGGGACATGTGCCTTTTGACAAAATGTATCAATTATTTCCTGATGTAATGAGTGGTGTGGACAAGAGCAAGTTGAAATGTGATGCATGTGAGTTTGCTAAACATACCAGAAACTCATATGTGAGTAAGGGGGCAGGTGCATATCTCCTTTTGTGTTGATCCACTCTGATGTATGGACTTGTCCAGTGTTATCTGTCAGTGGTATGAAGTACTTTGTTACGTTCATTGATTATCATTTTCGGATGACTTGGGTCTATCTTCTGAAACATAAAGATGAAGTGTTTCAAGGTCTTTTATGCACTTGTTCAGACTCAATTTAATGTGAAAATTCAAGCACTCTTCTGACAATGGCACCGAGTATGTTAACAAGGCCATTGGTGCCTTCATGTCAGACAAGGGCATCCTGGATCAAAGATCTTGCCCGAACACACCACCTCAAAATGGGGTGGCAGAGAGGAAAAACCGCCACCTGCTAGAGGTGGCCCGAGCATTGATGTTCACCATGAATGTCCCCACGTTCCTATGGAGTGAAGCTGTCATGATGGACACCTTCTTGATCAACCGCACACCATCCCGAGTGACAGGTATGAAATCACCTTGTGAGTTGGTTTTCGCAGAAAATAAATTTCCTGTTCATCCCAAGGTGTTTGGTTCCACTTGTTTTGGTCATGATCATAGGGCATCAGTCAACAAATTGGATCCTCGGGCCATAAAGTGCATCTTTGTTGGGTATTCTTCATGACAAAGAGGGTACAAATGCTGGAGTCCATCTGAGAGGCAGACATTTGTGAGCATGCATGTTACGTTTCGTGAATCGGAACCTTTCTATGGTGAGAAAACTGATCCAAGTGTCTTGTTTGAATACCTTGACCAATGTATCCAACCGGAAATTGGTCAAGAGGGAGAGAGTAGTGGCACACAGCAGACGATGCATCAGTCACCTCACGCAAAAGATGACTCCATAGTAACTCATGTGGCTCATGTGATAGAAGCATCGACTTCCATCGGTCATGTGAAGATTGGCACACTGGCACCGGCTCGGGTTGGTAGTGTGCCGAGGTGGATACCAGAGCAAGAGGAGCAGCTAAAGGTGTATTTGTGGAAGCGTTCGCCGTCTCAGATTGGTACTGTGCCGAGGTGGACAATAGAGCAGGAGGAGCATCTAAAGGTGTATTCACAAAGCGAGGTGAGGGTGTTGCACATCAGGGGGAGCAATGAGATCCGCCACTAACGGGACAACAAGGTAGTAATGATGTTATATTGATACGTCTCTGTCATATATATAATTTTTGATTGTTTCATGCCAATATTACACAACTTTCACATACTTTTGGCAACTTTTTATATGATTTATTGGACTAACCTATTGTTCCAGTGCCTAGTGCCAGTTCCTGTTTTTTGCATGTTTTTTGTCTCGTGGAAAATCCATATCAAACGAAGTCCAAATGCAATAAAAATTTACGGAGAATTATTTTGGAATATATGTGATTTTTGGGAGTTGGAATCACCGCAAACGGAGGCCCACACAGCCCAGAAGACACTAGGGCGCGCCAGAGGCCCCTGGCGCATGGTGTTGGGTTGTGCCCTCCTCGAACGTCAGTTGGAGCTCTACTTCGGGCGCAAGGAAGCTTATATCCAGAAAAAAACATGTTAAAATATCAGCGCAATCGGAGTTATGGATCTCCCGGAATATAAGAAACGATTTTTGGCTAGATCTAAGGAGCGCGAAACAGATGAGAACAGAGAGGGAGATCCAATCTCGAAGGGGCTCCCGCCCCTCCGCCACCATGGAGACCATGGACCAGAGGGGGAACTCTCCTCCCATCTAGGGGGGAGGCGAAGGAAGAAGAAGAAGAAGAAGGAGGAGGAGGGGGGCTCTCTCCCCCTCTCTCCCGGTGGCGCCAGAACGCCGCCGGGGCTAGGATCGTGACGGCGATCTACATCAACAATCTTTCTACCATCATCATCAACTCTCTCCCCCTCTATGCAGAGGTGTAACACCCCTTCTCTTCGCTGTAATCTCTACTTAAACATGGTGCTCAACTCCATATATTATTTCCCAATGTTCTATGGTTATCCTATGATGTTTCAGTAGATCCGTTTTGCCCTGTGGATTAATCGTGATCTTGGTTGGTATGATTGTATATTTTATTTATGGTACTGTCCTACGGTGCCCTTCGTATCGCACAAACATGAGGGGCCCCGCTGTAGGGTGTTGCAATATGTTCATGGTTTGCTTATTGCCAGTATTGCGGGGGATGACAACATCCCAAACGCGGATAAGTGGGTTATGGCGTATGGGATAAAGAGGACTTGATATTTAATGCTATGGTTGGGTTTCACAACCTTAATGACCTTTAGTAGTTGCCGATGCTTGCTAGAGTTCCAATCATAAGTGCATATGATCCAAGTACAGAAAGTATGTTAGCTCATGCCTCTCCCTCATATAAAATTGCAAGAATGATTACTGGTACTTGTTATCGATTGCCTAGGGACAAATGACTTTCTAGTTGACAAAGCTATCCACTTTTATTACCTTGCAATTTATTCCTAGTTTTATTCTCGCAAGTACTCGTAGTTTTATTCTTGCAAAATAGTTTCATACTTGTTTCCGGTAAAGCAAACGTCAAGTGTGCGTAGAGTTGTATCGGTGGTCGATAGAACTTGAGGGAATATTTGTTCTACCTTTAGCTCCTCGTTGGGTTCGACACTCTTATTTATCGAAGAAGGCTACAAACAATCCCCTATACTTGTGGGTTATCATATATCCATCTCTTCTGGTGGGGATTGCTACTTCTTGAGCTTGAGTTGGTTTTTCCCTTGAAGTGGAAAGGGTGATGCAACACAGTAGAGATAAGTATTTCCCTCAGTTAAGAACCAAGGAATCAATCCAGTAGGAGAAATGCGCAAGTCCCCAATAGATGCACCTACACAAACAATCAAGCACTTGCACCCAACACGATAAAGGGGTTGTCAATCCCTTCACGATCACTTGCAAAGGTGAGATCTGATATAGATAGATAAAACTAAACAAAAGATAAAATGTTTTTGGGTTTTTGTTGTCTATAGATCTGAAAATAGAAGATTGCAAAATAGTAGATCAGAAACAAATATGATGGAAAATAGACCCAGGGCTATAGGTTTCACTAGAGGCTTGTCTCATGAAGGCAAATAATATGGTGGGTGAACAAATTACTGTCGAGCAATTGATAGAAAAGCACAAAGTTATGATGATATCCAATGTAATGATTATGCATATAGGCATCATGTCCGTGTCAAGTAGACTGACTCCTTCCTACATCTACTACTATTACTCCACACATCGACCGCTATCCAGCATGCATCTAGAGTATTAAGTTCATAAAGAACGGAGTAAGGCCTTAAGTAAGATGACATGATGTAGAGTAATAAATTCAAGCAATATGATGAAAACCTCATCTTTTTATCCTCGATGGCAACAATTCAATACGTGTCTCGCTACCCCTACTTTGTCACTGGGTGAAATCACGCAAGATTGACCCCAAAGCTAAACACCTCTCCCATTGCAAGAAAAACCAATCTAGTTGGCCAAACCAAACCGGTAGTTCGAAGAGAAATACAAAGATATCAAATAATGCATATAAGAATTCAGAGAAGATTCAAATAATATTCATAGATAAGTTGATCATAAATCCACAATTCATCATATCTCGACAAACACATCGCAAAAGAAGATTACATCGGATAGATCTCCAAGAACATCGAGGAAAACATGGTATTGAGAATCAAAGATAGAGAAGAAGCCATCTAGCTACTAGCTATGGACCCGTAGGTCTGAAGTAAACTACTCACGCTTCATCGAAGGGCAATAGAGTTGATGTAGATGCCCTTCGTGATCGAATCCCCCTCCGACAGGATGCCGAAAAAGGCCCCAAGATGGGTTCTCACGGGAATAGAAGGTTGTGGTGGCAGAAAAGTATTTTCATCGACTCCCCTGAGGGTTTTGGAATATATGTGAATATATAGGACGAAGAGCTAAGTCAGGGAGTTACCGAGGGGCCCACAAGGTAGGGGGGCGCTCCCCTAGGGCGCGCCCTGCACCCTTGCTGTCGCCTCGTGGCTCTTCTGACTTGGACTCCAAGTCCCCTGGGTGTCTTATAGTCCAAGAAAAATCATTTGAAGTTTCATTCCATTTGGACTCCGTTTGGTATTCCTTTTCTGCAAAACTCAAAAACAAGGTAAATACAGAAACTGGCACTGGCTCTAGATTAATAAGTTAGTCCCAAAAATGATATAAAATAGCATATTAATTCATATAAAACATCCAAAACAGATAATATAATAGCATGGAACAAAAAAATTATAGATACGTTGGATACGTATCAAGCATCCCCAAGCTTAATTCCTGCTCGTCCTTGAGTAGGTAAATGATAAAAGCAGAATTTTTGATGTGGAATGCTACCTAACATATTTATCCATGTAATTTTCTTCATTGTGGCATGAATGTTCAGATCCATAGGATTCAAAACAAAATTTTAATATTGACATAAAAACAATAATACTTCCAGCATACTTAGAAAACAATTATGTCTTCTCAAAATAACATATGGCCAAAGAAAGTTATCCCTACAAAATCATATAGTCTGGCTATGCTCCATCTTCATCACACAAAGTATTAAATCATGAACAACCCCGATGAAAAATCCAAGCAATTGTTTCATACTTTTGATGTTCTCAAACCTTTTCAACTTTCACGCAATACATGAGCTTGAGCCATGGATATAGCACTGTAGGTGGAGTAGAATACGATGGTTGTGGAGAAGACAAAAAGAAGGAGATAGTATCACATCAACTAGGCATATCAACGGGCTATGGAGATGCCAATCAATAGATATCAATGTGAGTGGATAGGGATTGCCATGAAACAGATGCACTAGAGCTATAATTTTATGAAAGCTCCAAAAGAAACTAAGTGGGTGTGCATCCAACCCGCTTGCTCACGAAGACCTAGGGCAATTTGAGGAAGCCCATAATTGGAATATACAAGCCAAGTTCTATAATGAAAAATTCCCACTAGTATATGAAAGTGACAACATAGCAGACTCTCTAACATGAATATCATGGTGCTACTTTGAAGCACAAGTGTGGAAAAAGGATAGTAACATTGCCCCTTCTCTCTTTTCTCTCATTTTTTATTCTGGTGGGCTTCTTGGCCTCTTTTATTTTTTGTAAAGTCCGGAGACTCATCCCAACTTATGAGAGAATCATAGCTTCCTTCATCCTTTCCTCACATGGGACAATCCTCTAATAATGAAGATCATCACACTTTTATTTACTTACAACTCAAGAATTACAACTCGATTCTAGAACAAAAAAATGACTCTATATGAATGCCTCTGGCGATGTACCAGGATGTGCAATGAATCAAGAGTGACATGTATAAAAAATATTAAAGGTGGCTTTGCCACAAATATGATGCCAACTACATGATCATCCAAAGCAATATGACAATGATGAAGCATGTCATAATAAGCAGAAGTGGCAAGTTGCATGGCAATATATCTCGGAATGGCTATGGAAATGCCATAATGGGTAGGTATGATGGCTGTTTTGAGGAAGGTATATGGTGGGTGTAAGGTACCGGCGAAAGTTGCGCTATACTAGAGAGGCTAGGAATGGTGGAAGGGCGAGGGTGGGTATAATCTATGGACTCAACATTAGTCATAAAGAACTCACATATTTATTGCAAAAGTCTATTAGTTATTGAAACAAAGTACTACGCGCATGCTCCTAGGGGGATAGATTGGTAGGAAAATACCATCGCTCGTCCCCGACCACCACTCATAAGGAAGACAATAAATAAATAAATCATGCTCCAACTTCATCACATAACGGTTCACCATACGTGCATGCTACGGGAATCACAAAATCTAACACAAGTATTTCTACCAATCCACAATTACTCACTAGCATGACTCAAATATCACCATCTTTATGAAGGAAATATGCCCTAGAGGCAATAATAATGTTGTTATTTTATATTTCCTTAGTCATGATAAAGGTTTATTATTCATGCTAGAGTTGTATTTATCGGAAACCTTGATACATGTTTGAATACATGAACAAACACCGTGGCCCTAGTGTGCCTCTACTAGACTAGCTCGTTGATCAAACATGGTTAAGGTTTCCTGACCATAGACACGAGTTGTCATTTGATAACGGGATCACATCGTTAGGAGAATGATGTGATGGACAAGACCCATCCGTTAGCTTAGCATAATGATCGTTCAGTTTTATTGCTTTCATTTCTTCATGACTTATACATATTCCTTTGACTATGAGATTATGCAACTCCCGAATACCGAGGAATACCTTGTGTGCTATGAAATGTCATAACGTAACTGGGTGATTATAAAGATGCTCTACAAGTATCTCTGAAGGAGTTCGTTGAGTTGGCATAGATCGAGATTAGGATTTGTCACTCCAAGTATCAGAGAGGTATCTTTGGGCCCTCTCGGTAATACACATCATAAGCTTGCATGCAAATGACTAAGGAGTTGGTCACGAGGTGATGTATTACGGAACAAGTAAATAAACTTGTCGGTAACGAGATTGAACTAGGTATGAAGATACGGACGATCGAATATCGGGCAAGTAACATACCGGTAGACAAAGGGAAAAACGTATGTTGTCATAACGGTTCGACTGACAAAAGATGTTCGTAGAATATGTAGGAGCCAATATGAGCATCTAGGTTCCGCTATTGGTTATTGACCGGAGAGGTGTCTCAGTCATGTCTACATAGTTCTCAAACCCATAGGGTCTGCACGCTTAACGTTTGATGACAATATAATATTATATGAGTTATGTGATTTGGTGACCGAATGTGGTTCGGAGTCTAGGATGAGATCACGGACATGACGAGGAGTCTCGAAATGGTCGAGAGGTAAAGATTGATATATAGGACAATGATATTCGAACACTGAAAGTGTTCCGGAGGGTACCGGGTACATATCGGGTCACCAGAAGGGGTTCCGGGCACCCCCGGCGAAAGATATGGGCCTTATGGGCCAAGAGGAGAAACACACCAGCCACCAGGGGCTGGTGCGTGCCCCATATGGGCTGAACCAGAGGAAGAAGGAAAGAGGGGAAGAGAAAAGAAATGGGGGATTCGGCCTCCCCCTTCCCTTTCTCCCCCTCTTTCCTTCCCCCTCTGGCCAATATGGCAGGGGACGTCGGCCATGGGGTAGGATTAGGCCTACTTGGGCACCTCCTGGCTGCCTCCCCTCTCTCTCCCACCTATATATATGTGGGGAGGGGCGCCCTAA
>NC_041392.1:430107853-430158959 GCF_002162155.2 Triticum dicoccoides | reverse complement strand
TCCCCCGGTCATATTTTCATAGTGCTTAGGCAAAGCCCTGCTAGGATCACTTCACCATCACCGTCACCATGCCGCCGTGCTGAAGGAACTCATCTACTACCTCGACGTCTTGCTGGATCAAGAAGGCGAGGGCTGTCACCGAGCTGAAGGGGTGTAGAACGCGGAGGTTGAGAAACGTTCCGCTTACGGTCTATGAGGGTACGTAGACACACTCTCCCCCTCGTTGCCATGCATCTCCATTGATAGATCATTGCATGTGCGTAGAATTTTTTGTTTTCCATGCAACGATTCCCAACAGTGGCATCATGAGCCAGGTCTATGCGTAGATGATATGCACGAGTAGAACACAAAGAGTTGTGGGAGGTGATAGTCATACTGCTTACCACCAACGTTGTATTTTGATTCGGCAGCATTGTGGGATGAAGCGGCCCGGACCAACCTTACATGTCCACGCACATGAGACCGGTTCCAACGACAAACATGCAACTAGTTTTGCATAAAGGTGGCTGGCGGGTGTTTGTTTCTCCTACTTTAGTTGAATCGAATTTGACTGCGGCCGGTCCTTGAAGAAGGTTAAAACGGCAAACTTGATGAAACACCTTTGTGGTTTTATGCATAGGTAAGAACGGTTCTTGCTAGAAGCTCGTAGCATCCACGTAAAACTTGCAACAACAAAGTAGAGGACATCTAACTTGTTTTTGCAGAGCATGTTGTGATGTGATATGGTCAAGACATGATGTGATAAATGTTATTGTATGACATGATCATGTTTTGTAAGATATCTGACAACCGGCAGGAGCCTTATGGTTGTCTCTTTATTGCATGAAATGCAAACGCCGTGTAATTTCTTTACTTTGTCACTATGCATTAGCGATAGTTGTAGAAGCAATAGTTGGCGAGACGACCACGACGCTACGATGGAGATCAAGCTGTCAAGCAGATGACGATGGAGATCATAACAATGCTTTAGAGATGGAGATCAAAAGCACAAGATGATGATGGCCATATCATGTCACATATTTTGATTGCATGTGATGTTTATCTTTTTATGAATTTTATTTTTCTTAGTACGGTGGTAGCATTATGAGATGATCCCTTCACTAAATTTCAAGGTAAAAGTGTTCTCCCTAAGTATGCACCGTTGCTACAGTTCGTCGTGTTGAGACACCACGTGATGATCGGGGGTGATAGACTCTACATTCACATACAATGGGTGCAAGACAGTTTTGCACATGTGGAATACTTGGGTTAAACTTGACGATCCTAGCATGTACAGACATGGCCTCAGAACACTGGAGATCGAAACGTCGAACGTGAATCATATAGTAGATATGATCAACACAGAGATGTTCACCATTGATGACTACTCCATCTCACGTGATGATCGGACATGGATTAGTTGATTTGGATCATGTATCATTTATATGACTTGAGGGATGTCTATCTAAGTGGGAGTTCTTAAGTAATTTAACTAATTGAACTTAATTTATCATGACCTTAGTCCTTATAGTATTTGCATATCTATGTTGTAGATCAATGGCCCGTGCTACTGTTCCCCTGAATTTTAATGCGTTCCTGGAGAAAGCTAAGTTGAAAGATGATGGTAGCAACTACACGGACTGGGTCCGTAACTTGAGGATTATCCTCATTGTTGCATAGAAGAATTATGTCCTTGATGCACCACTAGGTGAAAAGCCTGCTGCAGGAGCAGATGCTGATGTTTTGAATGTCTGTCAAGCTTGATCTGATGACTACTCGATAGTTCAGTGTGCCATGCTTTACGGCTTAGAATCAGGACTTCAAAGATGTTTTGAACGTCATGGAGCATATGAGATGTTCCAGGAGTTGAAGTTAATATTTCAAGCAAATGCTCGAGTTGAGAGATATGAAGTCTCCAACAAGTTCTATAGCTGTAAGATGGAGGAGAACAATTCTGTTAGTGAACACCTACTCAAAATGTCTAGGTATCATAATCACTTGACTCAGCTGGGAGTTAATCTTCCAGATGATAGTGTTATTGACAGAGTTCTTCAATCACTGTCAACAAGCTACGAAGGCTTCATGATGAACTATAATATGAAAGGGATGGACTAAGACAATTCCCGAGCTCTTCGCAATGCTCAAGGCTGCGGAGGTAGAAATCAAGAAGGAGCATCAAGTGTTGATGGTTAACAAGACCACTAGTTTCAAGAAAAATGGCAAGGGAAAGAAGGGGAACTTTGAGAAGAATGGCAAGCAAGTTGCAACTCCCGGGAAGAAGCCCAAAGCTGGATCCAAGCCTGAAACTAAGTGCTTCTACTGCAAAGGGACTGGTCACTGCAAGCGGAACTTCCCCAAGTATTTGGCGGATAAGAAGGATGGCAAAGTGAATAAAGGTATATTTGATATACATGTTATTGATGTGTACCTTACTAATGTTCATAGTAGCGCCTGGGTATTTGATACTTGTTCAGTTGCTCATATTTATAACTCGAAACATGAGCTATGGATTAAACGAAGATTGGCTAAGGACGAGGTGACGATGCGCGTCGGGAATGGTTCCAAGGTTGATGTGATCGCCGTCTGCATGCTACCTCTACATCTACCTTCGAGATTAGTTTTGGACCAGAATAATTGTTATTTGGTGCCAGCATTGAGCATGAACATTATATCTGGATCTTATTTAGTGTGAGACGGTTATTCATTTAAATCTGAGAATAATGGTTGTTCTATTTATATGAGTAATATCTTTTATGGTCATACACCCTTGAAGGGTGGTCTATTTCTGTCGAATCTCGATTGTAGTGATACACATATTCATAATATTGATGCCAAAAGATGCAAAGTTGATAATGATAGTGCAAGATATTTGTGGCATTGCCGTTTAGGTCATATTTGTGTAAAGCGCACGAAGGAACTCCATGCAAATGGGCTTTTGGAATCACTTGATTATGAATCATTTGATACTTGCGAACCATGCCTCATGGGCAAGATGACTAAAACTCCGTTCTCCGGAACAATGGAGCGAGCTAATGACTTATTGGAAATAATACATACGATGTATGCGGTCCAATGAGTATTGAGGCACGTGGCGGGTATCGTTATTTTCTGACCTTCATAGATGATTTGAGCAGATATGCGTATATCTACTTAATGAAACACAAGTCTGAAGCATTTGAAAAGTTCAAAGAATTTCAGAGTGAAGTGGAGAATCATCGTAATAAGAAAATAAAGTTTCTAAGATCTGATCGCGGAGGTGAATATTTGAGTTACGAGTTTGGCCTTCATTTAAAACAATGTGGAATAGTTTCACAACTCACGCCACTTGGAACACCACAGCGTAATGGTGTGCCTGAACGTCGTAACCGTACTTTATTAGATATGGTGTGATCTATGATGTCTCTTACCGATTTACCACTATCATTTTGGGGTTATGCATTAGAGACAACTGCATTCACGTTAAATAGGGCACTGTCAAAATCCATTGACACGACACCGTATGAACTGTGGTTTGGCAAGAAACAGAAGCTGTCGTTTCTTAAAGTTTGGGGTTGCGACACTTATGTCAAAAGGCTTCAACCTGATAAGCTCGAGCCCAAATCAAAGAAGTGTGTCTTCATAGGATACCCTAAGGAACAATTGGGTACACCTTCTACCACAAATCCGAAGGCAAGACCTTTCTTGCCAAGAATGGAACATTTCTAGAGAAGGAGCTTCTCTCAAAAGAAGTGAGTGGTAGGAAAGTAGAACTTGATGACGTAATTGTACCTTCTCTCAATTTGGAAAGTAGCACATCAGAGAGATCCGTTCCCGTGATGCCTACACCAACTCGAGAGGAAGCTAATGATGATGATCATGAAACTTTAGATCAAGTTACTACTAGACCTCATAGGTCTAACAAGGCATGTTCCGCACCAGAGTGATACGGTAATCCTGTTCTGAAAGTCATGTTCTAGACCAAACCTACGAACTATGAAGAAGCTATGATGAGCCCAGATTCCGAAAACTTGAGGCCATGAAATCGGAGATAGGATCCATGTATGAGAACAAAGTATGGACTTTGGTGGACTTACCCGGTGATTGGCAAGCCATTGAGAATAAATGGATCTTCAATAAGAAGACTGACGCTGATGGTAATGTAACTGTCTACAAAGCTTGACTTGTCGTGAAAGGTTTTCGACAAGTTCAAGGGGTTGACTATGATGAGACCTTCTCACCCGTGGTGATGCTTAAGTTAGTCCGAATCATTTTAGAAATTGCCACATTTTATGATTATGAAATTTGGCAAATGGACATCAAAACTGCATTCCTTAATGGATTTGTTAAAGAAGAGTTGTATATGATGCAACCAGAAGGTTTTGTCGATCCTAAAGGTGCTAAAAAAGTGTCCGTGCTCCATTGATCCATCTATGGACTAGTGCAAGCATCTCGGAGTTGGAATTTATGCTTTGATGAGGTGATCAAAGCATATGGTTTTATACAGACTTTCGGTGAAGCCTGTATTTACAAGAAAGTAGTGGGAGCTCTGTAGCATTTCGATATTATATGTAGATGCCATATTGTTGATTGGAAATGATATAGAATTTTTGGATAGCATAAATGGATACTTGCATAAAAGTTTTTCAATGAAAGACCTGAGTGAAGTTGTGTATATGTTGGGCACCAAGATCTATAGAGATAGATCAAGGCGCTTAATAGGACTTTCACAAAGCACATACCTTGACAAAGTTTTGACGAAGTTCAAAATGGATCAGTCAAAGAAAGGGTTCTTGCCTGTGTTACAACGTGTGAAGTTGAGTCAGACTCAAAGCCCGACCACTGCAGAAGATAGAGAGAAAATGAAAGTCATTCCTTATGCCTCAGCCATAGGTTCTATCATCTATGCTATGGTGTGTACCCGACCTGATGTGTGCCTTGCCATAAGTTTGGTAGGGAAGTACTGTAGTGACCCGACCCGAATGGGTCAAGTCTCTGTGCTTAAGTGTCATCCCTGGATCGGTATGCTGACACACACAGTACTCGAGGATTTATAACAGAGGTAAATCACATGTATAAGTAACGTAAGATACTATTACCTCAATCCAAAATAGCGGCAGTAACAAGATTGTGGATTCCCATCAACACCAACGGCAAAGTTGAGTGTAGAAATCATAACCCTAACGTATCACTTACTCGTCGTAAGATTCCTGCAACATGAGACGTTGCAGCCACAAAGGGTCAGTACATTGAATGTACTGGCAAATTCACACCATAGAGAGAAATGATGAACAATGGCTATCACTACATGCATATATGGCTGGTGGAAAAGCTCTATGGTTATAAGGTTTTTGCGAAAAGCCAATTTTTCCCTACTGCAAAGGAATACATTTTAATTAACTATCAGGGTGGTTGTTAAACATTGGGAACGGTTGACAGCATTCTCAATCCCAATTAAGCATCATCATTAAAACCCAACAATATTCATTTAAAGTAATGTGATGAGATTCACATGATAATCCAGGTACTAGATACTCAAGATGTCCATAACAGGGGACACGGCTAACCATGATTACTTTATACACTCTGCAGAGGTTTTCGCACTTTTCCCCACAAGACTCGATCTCCTCTGTTTGGTTTCTCGCACTACATGGTGTTTGAGAAACGGATGACCGAGACATAGTCTTTCAGAAATGCTAGCACCTTACGATCGGGTAGACCGTACCACCTACATCCCCTACATCTGCTAGTCTACCACTGTAAGAGTTCGCACGACTTAGTCAACTATGCTAGAGCCCATAATAGCTTGTGGCTGCACACGGAAGTTTCTAGTATGAATAATCTTATGATCCCTTTGAGCCTGGGTGGCGGTCCATCAAAAAACAGGCAATCCTGGTCTACCCAGGTGCCTAGACAGGCAATCCTGGAATAACCCGGTGCCTCAATCCACCCAGATGTGTGTTTAAGTTGCCACCTTAAGTAAACCATTAATTAACAATCTCACATATATCATGAATACTCTCAAAACCCAATCCACGTCTACGAGCATAACATGGCAATATAAGCATAACGTAATAGTAACTCCCAAGGGTTGAATGCAGGGCAATAGGTTCCTACCTCATCAACTACTTCCCAATACCCACATGTTATCAATCCTACTCATGCAATGTTTGAGGGTGAAACTAATGCATAAAAACTGGGTATGAAAGGAATATGATCAAAGTGTGAACTTGCCTGCAATGTTGAGGAAGATGATTCGCACTCAAAACTCTTGATAGATCTACTCGTCACACTCCGGTTAATCTATCGTAAGCAAACAATAGTAACCACACATAAGCAATCACTCAAAAGAAGTGAAGAAAAGATCACAGAAAACTTAAAAAACAAGCAAATAACTCTTGCAACATAAAACAATTTCTAACAGTACCAAAATTATATGAATTTGGCCTTATCAGAAAGTTTAGGTCAAGAGCTTCGATTTGCAAAAAGAATCAACTCAAACAGAGTTACGAAACTCTAGTTATGATCAAACGAAGTTTGAATTCAAATCTGATATAATTCAAAATTTAAAATTTCAAAAACATGTTTGAGTTGGATTACTGGATAGAGGAGATCATAACGAAGACGTGAGCGTTGGTTTCACTGAATTTGGACTAAGGGTTGAAAAGTTGTGGTGTTTTGAAAATCAGGGACTAAACTGAAAAATAAAATCTACACCTAGGTCCCTGGCCACGTGTCAGAAATCTATTGGTTAAAAACCAATCGCTGCGAAGGCAAAGCAGTGAACATTCACTAAGTAAGGAAAAGCGATTCGAAAGAAAAAAAAGAACTCATCTAATCCTATCCATCTAACCCAGATCAGACGGACGAGGAGCACCGGCGGCTTACCGTGGTGGTGGGCGTCGACGTCGCCGGAGAAGGAGACGGCAGCGGCGTCGGGGTCGTCGGGGTGGCTGCTCCGGCGGTCCTCCGGCGTGGCCGCGGGGTCGGGGAGAAGCGGCGCGAGTAGGGGAAGGCGATGGCGGCGCCGGCGGAGGTCGAGGGTGACGGAACGGGGCGCGGCGCCAGCGGCAGATCTCGTCGGAGGCGGGAACTCCGACGAGGGCGGCGGCGGCTGTGGTTTGCGGCAAAGGAGGAGGAATGGGGCCCGGGCAGCGGTATAAATAGGAGGAGGGGGTCGGCTTGCGCGAGGGGCAGAGGGAGAGGAGTCCCGCCTGGACACGGCGTCGCCGACGAGGAGTGCTGGAGTCGGACTCCAGCGGCAGGTAGGAGAAGGTCCCGACAGGTGGACCCCACCTGTCGGTGACTAGGCAAAGCATTGTGCGAGTGGGCGAGCTAGCGGGCGAGCGAGACGGAGGCGATTCGGGCGCGGGCGTAGGCCGCTGCTAGGCTGGGCCGGCTAGCCTGGCGTGGAGAGAGAGAGAGAGCAGTGCCGGGCTTCGGCCTGGCACTATTCGAAGAGAGTTTTTTTTAAAACACAGGCAAACGAAAATAAAACAAAAGGAAATAGAAGCAAAATATAATATAGGCATATTATATATCAAATTTTTCAGAAAAAGATTCTCTATGACATGAACATTTTTATAATGCAAAATAAAATCCACCCAAATTCAGATAATTCAAAGAGTGCTACTGGTCTAATAAAATCCAATAAAAATCATTTTAAAAATACCAAAATGATTTCAAATAAATTTTTCTCCAATTTTCTATTGTAGGGAATCATGTTACCCTACTTTCCATGTATTTTGTTTTTGGAGAAAAATAATTTGAATAAAACTCAAATAACCCAATTGAAAAAATAATTATTTCAAATGGATTTTAAATTTGAGTTTCTTTGAAACTCCCAACTCATATTTCATAAGTTTTGAAGAATTCATTTTATCTTCGCTCTTGAAAATCATTGAGTTGCATGAAGTTTATTAATTTGAAATATTTCTAGATGAAATTCAAATATTTTCAACACCCCTTGTCATTTAAATAAATGGAAGAAGTCATGTCATCTTCTCTCCAGGGTTTTGTGATGAAAAGAATTTGAATTTACGGGAATCAAAAAGAAAAAGGTGAAAGTTTGGAAAAGTCCTTTTATTCCCTCTCATTTAACTTTCAAAAAGTTTCGAATTTCACTCAATCAATCACACAACAATCAAACAATCAATCAATCTATCTATTTATTATAACATTCCAAAATTTAGAATTTTGGGATGTTACAAACCTACCACCCTTAAAATGAATCTCGTCCTCGAGATTCGGAGAGGCTAGCAAGAAATAGGTTAGCTTTGGGGTCTTCTCAAAATCCATCGATCATTACACGGGGTTTGGGGTGCTACCACCCTTAGAAGCATGGTTACGGTTCCATCAAAACTCATATACTCCACCCTTATTCTTGACAGTGTCGGTCTTCTCAGATCCTCGAGAAAAATTCCTTCTCCGAGCTCTTCCGGTAGTGGCATAACCTTTTCCTCAATTCTTCTGTCCTTTCCTCTTGGTAAGGTTATTCCGAGATTGGGTCTTCTTAGCTGACGGGTATGGCGCCAATACTATCTAACTATCGATATCTCATGGTGGTAATCCAATTATGGTTTCTCCTGCAGGGAATGGGTCTGAGTTGATCCTCACCGTATAACCTACGGTTGGCAAAAGCTGCCTTGTACAAGGGAAAAATTCTTATACCATTCTAAGGTTTAACAAGGTTTAATATCGTCATCTCTCTACTATAGGCAAGTCACTCAGATTTACCATCCCATATAGCAAGGCGAACCATAAGAGTAAGTCGGTATGGTGATCCATCCATCCCGCACCCAAATCATTTCCATGTATACAGTTTAGCGAATCTCGCATACTAACACTCGGTAACCTCACAAGCATTGCAGAATTTCTCTTGTCGACGAACGAAGTTCAGATATATCCATAGATTCTGCAAGCCAGACAAACATCTATCGTTTCTTTACAACTCTCAGGTTTTGTGTTACTCCTATAAGATTGTCTATCGATAAAATCGTAACTTCTTCTTCTAGGTTTTTTCCTTCAGCAAGAATGTGCTTGCTTCTTGGCAGGTCCTGGGGCATGTGGGTTATGGCCCATCTCATCACTTGTAGTCCTTGAACTTATCATCGGGCAACTGATCATTATTCCAACTTCCAACTTCCTAGTATTCTTAAATCCATCCAATTGTACTGTCTTCCTTCCTTCTATTGGCACCAAACTAGGACATGATTACTCAGACTCATCATGGAGTTTCCATTGATCCACATTTCCGACATCATACCTCCTTTATATCCAATAGTAATTTATCTCTTCATCCTCGTGGGATATCCCTCATACCGAGATAAAAACTTATACTTATGAAGTCCATATTCCACTTCGTGGAACATCATTATCCTTTCCAACGACAAGCGTCCTTACAGGGGAATATTGGCCATCTCTGCATGGCACTTCTTCAACTGGGAAACGTGAAACACATCTTGAACTCCTGACAGTCCTTCGGGTGACTCCAACTTGTTGGCCACTTCTCCCATACGCTCCAAAACTCGGTATGGTCCTACAAATCTCGGGGCTAACTTTCCCTTAACTCCAATTCGTTTAACTCCTCACGGAGGGGGCACACGAAGACATGCTCTATCTCCAATTTCATAGACTACCTCCTTGCATTTTTTAGTCTGCATAACCCTTCTGCCTGGACTGAGTTACCTTCAGTCTATCTCGAATCAACTTAACATTCTCTTCTGACTCCTTGATCACATTTGGTCCAACAACTGACGGTCTCCAACTTCATCCCACATACTCTTGGGGTATCACACATATCGAGACAAAACTCGTATTCATTTTGTCTGAAATCCACTCAGTGGAGTATCCTTATCTTTTCCAGGGGCAACGGTTCTTACAGGGTACTACCACCCTTAAAATGCACAAATCTTCCATAGACCATATTTCTCATATCCTCAGAATGACCAAAGTTCTTCTTCATAGAGTAACAACTCATAAAATCCATATCAGTACCAATGATGCTAACTTTATTCATTCTCAAGTGATTACAATATCTTGCTTTTCCATTACATGTCTCAACTCAATACCTCAATATAAAAGAAAATGTTCTCACTTCTACTACTCCATTTCTTTTGTTGCAAACTCAACTATCTAGCACAAGTTTCCTTCTCCTTGGGGCATTCTCTGGCAATGTGCCCTGCTCCATTACAACTAAAACGTATTACTTCTGACAAGTATCGAGGTTTCCTTTTTGGGCAATTGTTGAGGTAGTGCCCTGACTCCTTGCACCTGTAACAGGTGATATGACTCAGGTCCTTCCTGGAATCCAATCTGCTTCTCTTCCTCGACCTTTCCATGCCAATCATGGCTTCTATTTCTTGTGCGTCATACTCTACTTCCTCTGTCGGGAATTCTACTCGATGCCCATTCAAAAAAATTTGGGAGATGTGACCTTCTTCTCCACATGAATAGCAAGACTTAGTGCAGGGTTTACTCGGGTCCTCTTTAGGTGTGTCCTCCACATCTTCCTTCATCACGGGTTCTTCTAAAATTTCCATAAGGGCTCCTTTATTTACTTCTTTCTTCTGTTGTACGGTTCGTTGTACCATGGGGTAAATGTGACACTGGGCAGGATAGTGGGTAGTCCCTTCACACAAGAAACAAGTAATCTTCCTAGTTGGGCACTATTCAGCTGGGTGACTTTCTTCACAATTAGGGCATTCATCCTTGTGTTCTTTATGGGTGTGTCCTATTTCTCCACAAATCCTGCATGCACAAGGTTTCTTCATATCCTTTCCATAAGGCTTCAACTTCTGGGACACAAGCCGAGACTTTGACAGAGTCAACTTAAATTCTTTCCAAGTGGTTACTCCTTGCCATCCATTGATGGTTTGGTACATCCTCCACCAAGTAGCAGCACCTCTTTCAAAGCACTGAAGAGCATGCTGGGTCATATCCTTTCCGACTATAGAGTTATCCTTCATGTGATCCTCCATGCTCTGAATCCATTGGTCTGTCTCCAATTGACTCAGCGGTCCAGAAAATATAAGCTCATCTTCATTCATCCTCTATTGGGTCCATGGGTTTGAGGTGAGATAAGAGAGATAGAGAGGGATACACACAATACAGAAAAAGTTTTGAAAAGACAGATTTTTTTATTTGTGGCTGTCGGGAAAACATCAAACAAATGACAGCTCACAAACGTCACATCTAACGTAGGTATATAACAGGAGTTTGGTCTTCTAAAGGTCAATAAACCTTCAACGTCTTCAAACTCTTCAAGCCTTGTTCATGCCTTCAATGGCTTCTTCCGATCATGATTGTATTCTAAAGTTCTTTTGCCCGATCATCTCTATTGACGTGAAATCTCTCGTGACATCCTTTAATATTCCGGAGTTGCATTTCAAACTTCTGGTTTCAACATCCTTCACATGAACCATGGTCATACTGTCCTTCAGGTCCTGACAAATCTCCGGTATCTCGAGGTTGTAGCTCCTCTAGCTTGGCTACTTTCAGCTTTTGGTTCCTGAGTTCTTCATGAAATGCTTCCTTGTCTAATACGGCTTCATGGAGCTCCACCTTAAACTTCTTGATGTACTACCCCAGATACTGGTGATACACCGGCTAAAGTTAAAACTTCATCTTACTAATAGGTGCTCCATCAGCCTTCTTCCATCAAATCCATTCTAAAGAAATGCATCCTTAACTCAGCACGGTGACAATAGCTTCAGCGGGCGATGACATCACGGATAACCGTGTTTCTGCTCTTGTCATTCCCATGAGCTATCATTCCATAGTTGATATCTCCTGCCTTAGGGTTTTCTTTGACAAAACTTCGAGTTCTCATGCTCCTTGTTGCAGTCTTTCTCCGATACACCTTGATCTCGGGTATTGACAACCTTCATAATCTGTCAAGTTCCATAAGGGTAGCCTTCCTAGGTCATACAAATCTAGGGATTCTTCAGAGCCTTCAAATTCTACTTGTCTTTGGTCTTCAACCGTTGTAGTTTCCATTATTCAAATGCACGGTAAAATCTCCTTCATTCCGTAGTGGTCGTAGTGGTCCGATATCTTGTACTTCTTGGAGTGGTCTCATCAGTCAAATCTTCGTGTGGTCAAAAGGGGAAAGGGGTATAGTCTCACTAAAGGGAATTTTTGAATAAGCTCAGAAGAGAAGAGAGGTAAAATATCTTTTGAAAGGGAAAGTTGTAGAGAAAATTCTTTGCTATGGGCTTGCCAGTTTCTAGGGTCACATCCTACAATCAACATGTGCTCTGATACCATCTTGTAGCGACCCGACCCGAATGGGTCAAGTCTCTGTGCTTAAGTGTCATCCCTGGATCGGTATGCTGACACACACAGTACTCGAGGATTTATAACAGAGGTAAATCACATGTATAAGTAACGTAAAATACAATTACCTCAATCCAAAATAGCGGAAGTAACAAGGTTGTGGATTCCCATCAACACCAACTACAAAGTTGAGTGTAGAAATCATAACCCTAACGTATCACTTACTCGTTGTAAGATTCCTGCAACATGAGACGTTGCAGCCACAAAGGGTCAGTACATTGAATGTACTGGCAAATTCACACCATAGAGAGAAATGATGAACAATGGCTATCACTACATGCATATATGGCTGGTGGAAAAGCTCTATGGTTATAAGGTTTTTGCGAAAAGCCAATTTTTCCCTACTGCAAAGGAATACATTTTAATTAACTATCATGGTGGTTGTTAAACATTGAGAATGGTTGACATCATTCTCAATCCCAATTAAGCATCATCATCAAACCCCAACAATATTCATTTAAACTAACGTGATGAGATTCACATGATAATCTAGGTACTAGATACTCAAGATGTCCATAACCGGGGACACAGCTAACCATGATTAGTTTATACACTCTGCAGAGGTTTGCGCACTTTTCCCCACAAGACTCGATCTCCTCCATTTGGTTTCTCGCACTACATGGTGTTTGAGAAACGGATGACCGAGACATAGTCTTTCAGAAATGCTAGCACCTTACAATCGGGTAGACCGTACCACCTACATCCCCTACATCTGCCTAGTCTACCACTTTAAGAGTTCGCACGACTTAGTCAACTATGCTAGAGCCCATAATAGCTTGTGGCTGCACACGGAAGTTTCTAGTATGAATAATCTTATGATCCCTTTGAGCCTGGGTGGCGGTCCATAAAAAAACAGGCAATCCTGGTCTACCCAGGTGCCTAGACAGGCAATCCTGGAATAACCCGGTGCCTCAATCCACCCAGATGTGTGTTTAAGTTGCCACCTTAAGTAAACCATTAATTAACAATCTCACATCTATCATGAATACTCTCAAAACCCAATCCACGTCTACGAGCATAGCATGGCAATATAAGCATAACGTAATAGTAACTCCCAAGGGTTGAATGCAGGGCAATAGGTTCCTACCTCATCAACTAGTTCCCAATACCCACATGTTATCAATCCTACTCATGCAATGTTTGAGGGTGAAACTAATGCATAAAAACTGGGTATGAAAGGAATATGATCAAAGTGTGAACTTGCCTGCAATGTTGAGGAAGATTATTCGCACTCAAAACTCTTGATAGATCTACTCGTCACACTCCGGTTAATCTATCGTAAGCAAACAATAGTAACCACACATAAGCAATCACTCAAAAGAAGTGAAGAAAAGATCACAGAAAACTTCAAAAACAAGCAAATAACTCTTGCAACATAAAACAATTTATAACAGTACCAAAATTATATGAATTTGGCCTTATCAGAAAGTTTAGGTCAAGAGCTTCGATTTGCAAAAAGAATCAACTCAAACAGAGTTACGAAACTCTAGTTATGATCAAATGAAGTTTGAATTCAAATCTGATATAATTCAAATTTTAAAATTTCAAAAACATGTTTGAGTAGGATTACTGGATAGAGGAGATCATAACGAAGACGTGAGCGTTGGTTTCACTGAATTTGGACTAACGGTTGAAAAGTTGTGGTGTTTTGAAAATCAGGGACTAAACTGAAAAATAAAATCTACACCTAGGTCCCTGACCACGTGTCAGAAATCTATTGGTTAAAAACCGTTCACTGCGAAGGCAAAGCAGTGAACATTCACTAAGTAAGGAAAAACGATTCGAAAGAAGAAAAAAAAGAACTCATCTAATCCTACCCATCTAACCCAGATCAGATGGACGAGGAGCACCGGCGGCTTACCGCGGTGGTGGGCGTCGACGTTGCCGGAGAAGGAGACGGCAGCGGCGTCGGGGTCGTCGGGGTGGCTACTCCGGCTGTCCTCCGGCGTGGTCGCGGGGTCGGGGAGAAGCGGTGCGAGTAGGGGAAGGCGATGGCGGCGCTGGCAGAGGTCGAGGGTGACGGAACGGGGCGCGGCGGCGGCGACAGATCTCGTCGGAGGCAGGAATTCCGGCGAGGGCGGCGGCGGCTGTGGTTTGCGGCAAAGGAGGAGGAACGGGGCCCGGGCGGCGGTATAAATAGGAGGAGGGGGTCGGCTTGCGCGAGGGGCAGAGGAAGAGGAGTCCCGCCTGGACACGGCGTCGCCGGCGAGGAGTGCTGGAGTCGGACTCCGGCGACAGGTAGGAGAAGGTCTCGACAGGTGGACCCCACCTGTCGGTGACTGGGCAAAGCGGTGTGCAAGTGGGCGAGCTAGCGGGCGAGCGAGACGGAGGCGATTCGGGCGCGGGCGTAGGCCGATGCTGGGCTGGGCCGGCTGGCCTGGCACGGAGAGAGCGAGAGAGAGCAGTGCTGGGCTTCGGCCTGGCACTATTCAAAGAGAGTTTTTTTAAAACACACGCAAATGAAAATAAAACAAAAGGAAATATAAGCAAAATATAATATAGGCATATTATATATCTAAATTTTCAGAAAAAGATTCTCTACGACATGAACATTTTTATAATGCCAAATAAAATCCACCCAAATTCAGATAATTCAAAGAGTGCTACTAGTCTAATAAAATCCAATAAAAATCATTTTAAAAATGCCAAAATGATTTCAAATAAATTTTTCTCCAATTTTCTATTGTAGGGAATCATGTTACCCAATTTTCCATGTATTTTGTTTTTGGAGAAAAATAATTTGAATAAAACTCAAATAACCCAATTGAAAAAATAATTATTTCAAATGGATTTTAAATTTGAGTTTCTTAGAAACTCCCAACTCATATTTCATAAGTTTTGAAGAAGTCATTTTATCTTCGCTCTTGAAAATCATTGAGTTGCATGAAGTTTATTAATATGAAATATTTCCAGATGAAATTCAAATATTTTCAACACCCCTTGTCATTTAAATAAATGGAAGAAGTCATGTCATCTTCTCTCCAGGGTTTTGTGATGAAAAGAATTTGAATTTATGGGGATCAAAAAGAAAAAGGTGAAAGTTTGGGAAAGTCCTTTTATTCCCTCTCATTTAACTTTCAAAAAGTTTCGAATTTCACTCAATCAATCACACAACAATCAAACAATCAATCAATCTATCCATTTATTATAACATTCCAAAATTTAGAATTTTGGGATGTTACAGGTACCAAAGTAATCCAGGAGTGGATCACTGGACAGCGGTCAAGAACATCCTAAAGTACCTGAAAAGGACCAAGGATATGTGATACGTCTCCAACGTATCTATAATTTTTGATTGCTCCATGCTATATTATCTATCGTTTTGGATGTTTATGGGCTTTATTATACACTTTTATATCATTTTTTGGACTAACCTATTAACCCAGAGTCTAGTGCCAGTTTCTTTTTTCACGTTGTTTCAGAATATCGCAGAAAAGGAAAACCAAATGGAGTCCAATTGACCTGAAACTTCATGGAACTTATTTTTGGGTCAGAAGAAGCCCAGAAGACTTGGAGTGCACGTCAGGGGATCTACGAGGAAGCCATGAGGCAAGGGGCGCACCCACCCCCCTGGGCGCGCCCTCCACCCTCATGGGCCCCTCGTGGCCCCCTTGACGTATTTCTTCCGCCTATATATCTCCATATACCCTAAAACATCTGAGAACACAATAGATTGGGAGTTCCGCCACCAGAAGCCTCCGTAGGCACCAAAAGCCAATCTAGACCTGTTCCGGCACCCTGTCGGAGGGGGCAATCCCTCTCCGGTGGCCATCTTCATCATCCCGGTGCTCTCCATGACGAGGAGGGAGTAGTTCTCCCTCGGGGCTGAGGGTATGTACCAGTAGCTATGTGTTTGATCTCTCTCTCTCTCGTGTTCTTGAGGTGATATGATCTTGATGTATCGCGAGCTTTGCTATTATAGTTGGATATTATGATGTTTTCTCCCCCCTCTACTCTCTTGTAATGGATTGAGTTTCACCTTTGAAGTTATCTTATCGGATTGAGTCTTTAAAGATTTGAGAACACTTGATGTATGTCTTGCCGTGCGTATCTGTGGTGACAATGGGATATCACGTGATTTACTTGATGTATGTTTTGATGATCAACTTGCGGGTTCCGCCCATGAACCTATGCATAGGGGTTGGCACACGTTTTCGTCTTGATTCTCTGGTAGAAACTTTGGGGCACTCTTTGAGATTCTATGTGTTGGTTGAATAGATGAATCTGAGATTGTGTGATGCATATCATATAATCATACCCATGGATACTTGAGGTGACATTGGAGTATCTAGGTGACATTAGGGTTTTGGTTGATTTGTGTCTTAAGGTGTTATTCTAGTACGAACTCTAGGGATGTTTGTGACACTTATAGGAATAGCCCAACGGATTGATTGGAAAGAATAACTTTGAGGTGGTTTCGTACCCTACCATAATCTCTTTGTTTGTTCTCTGCTATTAGTGACTTTGGAGTGACTCTTTGTTGCATGTTGAGGGATAGTTATGTGATCCAACTATGTTATTATTGTTGAGAGGACTTGCACTAGTGAAAGTATGAACCCTAGGCCTTGTTTCCTATCATTGCAATATCGTTTACGCTCACTTTTATCATTAGTTACCTTGCTGTTTTTATATTTTCAGATTACAAAAAACCATTATCTACTATCCATATACCACTTGTATCACCATCTCTTCGCCGAACTAGTGCACCTATACAATTTACCATTGTATTGGGTGTGTTGGGGACACAAGAGACTCTTTGTTATTTGGTTGCAGGGTTGCTTGAGAGAGACCATCTTCATCCTACGCCTCCTACGGATTGATAAACCTTAGGTCATCCACTTGAGGGAAATTTGCTATTGTCCTACAAACCTCTGCACTTGGAGCCCCAACAACATCTACAAGAAGAAGGTTGTGTAGTAGACATCAATATGTTTCTCGTTTATGGAGGTGACAAAGAGCTCGTCGTAAATGGTTACGTCGATGCTAGCTTTGACACTGATGTAGATGACTCTAAGTCGTAAATCGGATACGTATTTGTATTGAATGGTGGAGCTATCAGTTGGTGCAGTTCCAAGCAAAGCGCCGTGGCAGGATCTACGTGTGAAGCAGAGTACATAGCTGCTTCAGAAGCAGCAAATGAAGGAGTCTGGATGAAGGAGTTCATATCCGACCTAGGTGTAATACGTAGTGCATCGGGTCCAATGAAAATATTTTGTGACAATACTGGAGCGATTGCCTTGACGAAGGAATCTAGATTTCACAAAAGAACCAAACACATCAAGAGACGCTTCAACTCCATCCGTGATCAAGTCAAGCAAGGAGACATAGAAATTTCCAAAATACATACGGATCTGAATGTAGCAGACCCGTTGACTAAGCCTCTTCCATGAGAAAAACATGATCAGCACCAAGACTCCATGGGTGTTAGATTCATTAGAATGTAATCTAGATTATTGACTCTAGTGCAAGTGGGAGACTGAAGGAAATATGCCCTAGAGGCAAAAATAAAATTTTTATTTTATATTTCCTTATTCATGATAAAGGTTTATTATTCATGCTAGAATTGTATTTATCGGAAACCTTGATACATGTGTGAATACATAAACAAACACCGTGTCCCTAGTGAGCCTCTACTAGACTAGCTCGTTGATAAAAAATGGTTAAGATTTCCTGACCATAGACATGAGTTGTCATTTGATAACGGGATCACATCATTAGGAGAATGATGTGATGGACAAGGCCCATCCGTTAGCTTAGCATAATGATCATTCAGTTTTACTGCTATTGCTTTCTTCATGTCAAATACATATTCCTTAGACTATGAGATTATGCAACTCCAGGATACTGGAGGAACTCCTTGTGTGCTATCTAACATCACAACGTAACTAGGTGATTATAAAGATGCTCTATAGATATCTCCGAAGGTGTTTGTTGAGTTGGCATAGATTGAGATTAGTATTTTTCACTCCAAGTATCAGACATGTATCTCTGGGCCCTCTAGGTCACAAGGTGATGTATTACAGAATGAGTAAAGAAACCTGCCGGTAATGAGATTGAACTAGGTATGAAGATACCGACGATCGAATGTCGGGCAAGTAACATACCGATAGACAAAGGGAATAAGGTATGTTGTCATAAGGTTCGATCGATAAAAGATCTTTGTAGGATATGTAGGAGCCAATATGAGCATCGAGGTTCCGCTATTGGTTATTAACCGAAGAGGTGTCTTGATACGTCCATTTTGCATCATGCTTTTATATCGATATTTATTGCATTATGGGCTGTCATTACACGTTATGTCACAATATTTATGCCTATTCTCTCTTATTTTACAAGGTTGACATGAGGGAGAAAGCCGGCAGCTGGAACTCTAGGCTGGAAAAGGAGCAAATATTAGAGACCTATTCTGCACAGCTCCAAAAGTCCTAAAACTTCACGGAAGTTATTTTTGGAATTAATAAAAAATACTAGCGAAAGAATCCACCATAGGGTCCCACACCCTGGCCACAAGGGTGGGGGCGCACCCTACCCCCCCTAGGCGCGCCCCCTGCCTCGTGGGCCCCCTGACAGGCTTCCGGTGCCCATCTTCTGCTATATGAAGTCTTTCGTCGAGGAAAAAATCATAAGAAAGCTTTCGGGAAGAAACTCCGCCGCCATGAGGCGGAACCTTGGCGCAACCAATCTAGGGTTCCGGCAGAGCTGTTCTGGCAGGGAGACTTCCCTCCGGGAGGGGGAAATCATCACCATCGTCATCACCAACGATCCTCTCATCGGGAGGGGTCAATCTCCATCAACATCTTCACCAGCACAATCTCATCTCAAACCCTAGTTCATCTCTTGTATCCAATCTTTGTATCCAAACCTCAGATTGGTACATGTGGGTTGCTAGTAGTGTTGATTACTCCTTGTAGTTGATGCTAGTTGGTTTACTTGGTGGAAGATCATATGTTCAGATCCATCATGCATATTAATACCCCTATGATTATGAACATGAATATGCTTTGTGAGTAGTTACGTTTGTTCCTGCGGACATGGGAGAAGTCTTGCTATAAGTAGTCACGTGAATTTGGTATTCGTTCGATATTTTGATAAGATGTATGTTGTCATCCCTTTAGTGGTGTCATGTGAACGTCGACTACATGACACATCACCATTGTTTGGGCCTAGAGGGAGGCATTGGGAAGTAATAAGTAGATGATGGGTTGCTAGAGTGACAGAAGCTTAAACTCTAGTTTATGCGTTGCTTCGTAAGGGACTGATTTGGATCCATATGTTTCATGCTATGGTTAGGTTTACCTTAATACTTTTGTTGTAGTTACGAATGCTTGCAATGGGGGTTAATAATAAGTGGGATTCTTGTCCAAGTAAGGACAGTACCCAAGCACCGGTCCACCCACATATCAAATTATCAAAGTACCAAACGCGAATCATATGAACGTGATGAAAACTAGCTTGACGATAATTCCCATGTGTCCTCGGGAGCGCTTTCCTTCATATAAGAGTTTGTCCAGGCTTGTCCTTTGCTACAAAAAGGATTGGGCCATCTTGCTGCACCTTATTTACTTTTATTACTTGCTACCTTATCACAAAACTATCTGTTACCGATAATTTTAGTGCTTGCAGAGAATACCTTACTGAAAACTGCTTATCAGTTCCTTCTGCTCCTCGTTGGGTTTGACACTCTTACTTATCGAAAAGGCTACGATAGATCCCCTACACTTGTGGGTCATAAAGACTCTTTTCTGGCGCCGTTGCTGGGGAGTGAAGCGCCTTTGGTAGGTGGAATTTGGTAAGGAAAAATTTATATAGTGTGCTGAAATTTACTGTCACTTGTTACTATGGAACATAATCCTTTGAGGGGCTTGTTCGCGGTATCTTCACCCTGACCAGTAGAGCAAAGATTTGCTCCTCAACCTACTGAACCAACTGAAAATGTTTACTTTGAAATTCGATTGGGTATGATAGAGAAACTGCTAGGTAATCCTTTTGCAGGAGATGGAACATTGCATCCTGATTTACACTTAATCTATGTGGATGAAGTTTGTGGATTATTTAAGCTTGCAGGTATGCCCGATGATGTTATAAAGAAGAAGGTCTTCCCTTTAGGGAGAGGCATTGACATGGTATAGGCTATGTCATGATATGGGATCATGGAACAACAAACGATTGAAATTGGAATTTCATCAGAAGTTTTATCCTATGCATCTTGTTCATCGTGATCGTAATTATATATATAATTTTTGGCCTCGCGGAGGAGAAAGCATCGCTCAAGCTTGGTGGAGGCTTAAGTCAATGTTATATTCATGCCCCAATTATGAGCACTCAAAAGAAATGATTATTCCAAAATTTTATGCTCGGCTTTCTCTCAGTAATCGCTCCATGCTCGATACTTCTTGTACTAGATCTTTTATGATGAAGACTATTGAATTCAAATGGGATTTATTGGAAAGAATTAAACGTAACTTTGAAGATTGGGACCTCGACGAAGGTAAGGAATCAGGTATAACACCTAAGTTTGATTGTGTTAAATCTTTTATGGATACCAATGCTTTCCGTGAATTTAGCACTAAATATGGACTTGACTCTGAGATAGTAGCTTCTTTCTGTGAATCCTTTGCTACACATGTTGATCTCCCTAAGGAGAAGTGGTTTAAATATAATCCTCCCATTGAAGTAAAAGTAGTTGCACCTATTAAAGTTGAATAAAAGACTATCACTTATAATGATCCTGTTGTTCCTACTGCTTATATTGAGAAACCACCTTTCCCAGTTAGAATATGCTAAAGCTTCAACTGTAGTCAACAAAAGAAATATTAGGACACACAAACCCCCTGAGCAAGTTAAAGTTGAACCTAAAATTGCTATGGTTAAAGATCGGCCGATAATATTGATGGGCATGTTATTTACTTCTGCAATGAAGCTGCTAGAATTGCTAGACCTGATGCTAAAAATAAACATAGACCTGTTGTAGGCATGCCTGTTATTTTCGTTAAAATTGGAGATCATTGTTATCATGGCTTATGTGATATGGGTGCTAGTGCAAGTGCAATACCTCATTCCTTGTACAAAGAAATTATGCATGATATTGCACCTGCTGAGATAGAAGAGATAGATGTTACAATTAAGCTTGCCAATAGAGATACTATTTCACCAGTTGGGATTGTTAGAGATGTTGAAGTCTTGTGTGGGAAGGTTAAATATCCTGCTTACTTTCTTGTTCTTGGTTCCCCACAAGATAGCTTTTGTCCCATTATATTTGGTAGACCCTTCTTGAACATTGTTAATGCTAGGATAGACTGCGAAAATGATGTTGTTACTATTGGTTTGGGTGATATGTCTCATGAGTTTAATTTTGCTAAATTTAGTAGACAACCCCGTGATGAGGAATTGCCTAGTAAAGATGAAATTATTGGTCTTTCTTCTATTGTCGTGCCTCCTACTAATCCTTTAGAACAATATTTGCTAGACCATGAAAATGATACGTATATGAATGAATGAAGGGAAATAAATGAAGTACTCTTTAAACAGGGACCTATTCCGAAACACAACTTGCCTGTTAAATCCTAGGGGATCCTCCTCCACCCAAGGGTGATCCCGTGTTTGAGCTTAAACCATTGCCTGATACTCTTAAATACGCTTATCTTGATGAAAAGAAGATATATCCTGTTATTATTAGTGCTAACCTTTTAGAGCATGAAGAAGAGATATTATTGAAAACTCTAAAGAAGCACCGTCCTGCTATTGGATATACTCTTGATGATCTTAAGGGCATTAGTCCCACTCTATGTCAACACAAAATAAATTTGGAGAAATACGCCAAACCAGTTATTGATCACCAACGAAGGCACAATCATAAGATGAAAGAAGTGGTAAGAAAGGAAATATTAAAGATCCTTGAAGCAAGTATAATTTATCCCATTGCTGATAGTCAGTGGGTAAGCCCTGTCCATTGTGTCCCTAAGAAGGGAGGTATTACTGTCATTCCTAATGATAAAGATGAGTTGATTTCACAAAGAATTATTTCAGGTTATAGGATGGTGATTGATTTCCGCAAATTAAATAAAGCTACTAAAAAGATCATTACCCTTTGCCTTTCATTGATCAAATGCTAGAAACTTATCCAAACATACACATTTTTGCTTTCTAGATGGTTACTCTGGTTTCTCTCAAATACCTTTGTCAGCTGATGATCAAGAAAAGACTACTTTTACTTGCCCTTTCGGTACCTTTGCTTATAGACGTATGCCTTTTGGTTTTTGTAATGCACTTGCTACCTTTCAAAGATGCATGATGGATATATTCTCTGACTTTTGTGAAAAGATTTGTGAAGTTTTCATGGATGATTTCTCTGTTTATGGATCCTCTTTTGATGATTGCTTGAGCAACCTTGATCGAGTTTTGCAGAGATGTGAAGAAACTAACCTTGTCTTGAATTGGGAGAAGTGCCACTTTATGGTTAATGAAGGTATTGTCTTGGGGTATAAAATTTCTGAAAGAGGTATTGAAGTTGACAAAGCTAAAGTTGATGCTATTGAAAAGATGTCGTGTCCCAAGGACATCAAAGGTATAAGAAGTTTCCTTGGTCATGCTGGTTTTTATAGGAGGTTCATTAAGGACTTCTCAAAAATTTCCCGGCCTCTGACTAACCTATTACAAAAAGATATTCCTTTTGTCTTTGATGATGATTGTGTAGAAGCATTTGAAATACTTAAGAAATCCTTGATTTCTGCACCTATTGTTCAGCCACCTGATTGGAATTTACCCTTTGAAATCATGTGTGATGCTAGTGACTATGTTGTAGGTGTTGTTCTAGGACAAAGAGTTGATAAAAAATTAAATGTTATTCAATATGCTAGTAAAACTCTAGACAATGCCTAGAGAAATTATGCTACTACTGAAAGAGAATTTTTAGCAGTTGTATTTGCTTGTGATAAGTTCATACCTTATATTGTTGATTCTAAAGTAACTGTTCACACTGATCATGCTGCTATTAAATATCTTATGGAAAAGAAAGATGCTAAACCTAGACTTATTAGATGGGTTCTCCTGCTACAAGAATTTGATTTGCATATTATTTATAGAAAGGGAGCTGAGAACCCCGTTGTAGACAACTTGTCTAGGTTAGAGAATTTTCTTGATGACCCACTACCTATTGATGATAGCTTTCCTGATGAACAATTAAATGTCATAAATGCTTCTCGTACTGCTCCATGGTATGCTGATTATGGTAGTTACATTGTTGCTAAATTTATACCACCTAGTTTCACATACCAGCAAAAGAAAAAGTTTTTCTATGATTTAAGACATTACTTCTGGGATGACCCACACCTTTATAAACAAGGAGTAGATGGTATTATTAGACGTTGTATAGCTGAGCATGAACAGGAATAGATCCTACGCAAGTGTCACTCCGAAGCTTATGGAGGACACCATGCTGGAGATAGAACTGCACATAAGGTATTGCAATCCGGTTTTTATTGGCCTACTCTCTTCAAGGATGCCCATAAGTTTGTCTTGTCTTGTGATGAATGTTAAAGAATTGGTAATATTAGTAGACGTCAAGAAATGCCTATGAATTATCCACTTGTTATTGAACCATTTGATGTTTGGGGCTTCGATTACATGGGACCGTTTCCTTCCTCTAATGGGTATACACATATTTTAGTTGTTGTTGATTACGTTACTAAGTGGGTAGAAGCTATTCCAACTAGTAGTGATGATCATAACACCTCTATTAAGATGCTTAAAGAAGTTATTTTTGTGAGGTTCGGAGTCCCTAGATATTTAATGACTGATGGTGCCTTTCGTAAAATGCTTTCTAAGTATGATGTTAATCATAGAATTGCATCTCCATATCACCCGCAGTCTAGTGGTCAAGTAGAATTGAGTAACAGAGAGCTAAAATTAATTTTGCAAAATATTGTTAATAGATCTAGAAAGAATTGGTCCAAGAAACTTGATGATGCATTATGGGCTTATAGAACTGCATATAAAAATCCTATGGGTATGTCTCCGTATAAAATGGTTTATGGAAAAGCTTGTCACTTACCTCTCGAATTAGAACATAAGGCATATTGGGACATTAAAGAGCTCAACTATGACTTCAAACATGCCGGAGAGAAGAGGCTTTTTGACATCAGCTCACTTGATGAATGGAGAACCCAGGCCTATGAGAATGCCAAACTGTTTAAAAAAAGTTAAAAGATGGCATGACAAAAGGATACGAAAGCGTGAGTTTAATGTAGGTGATTATGTGTTGCTATTCAACTCTCGTTTAAGATTTTTTGCAGGAAAACTTCTCTCTAAATTGGAAGGTCCTTACATTATCGATTCGGTCCGTCGTTCCGGTGCCATAAAAATCAACAACTTCGAAGGCAGAAATCCGAAGGTGGTGAATGGTCAAAGAATCAAACATTATATCTCAGGTAATCCTATAAATGTTGAAACCATTGTTATTGAAACCGTAACCCCAGAAGAATACATAAGAGACACTTTCCAGAACATTTCAGACTCCAAAAAGGAATAGGTATGTGGTACGGTAAGTAAACCGACTCCAAAACAGTTCTAAGGGCAATTTTTCTCTGTTTTGGAATATTTAAGAAAATAGGAAAATAAGAAGTAGTCCGGGAAGGACACGCGGTGCCCACGAGGGTGGAGGGCGCGCCCTACCCCCTGGGTGTGCCCCCTGCCTCGTGGTCACCTCGTGTGCCCTCCGGACTCCGTTTTCTTGCACGATACTTCTTTTGGTCGGTAAAAATTCATTATATCATCTCCCGAAGGTTTTGACCATCGTATCACGCAAATATCTCCTGCTTTTGTTTCGAGCTGTTTTCTGCCAGGGTTGTCAAGGCCAAGCATCATGTCATCTCCCTCCTCCTCCAACAATGAGGGAAACGATGCTTGGCTAATGAAGATAGAGCTGAAGAGAGAAGAGCCTGGAGAGATCAACAAGGATGATGGGATCAATAGGGCCATGGGGGACCAAGTTCTGGCAATAGCAGAAGAAGACATCCTCAACCTCACCACAATCTCTTTACCCCAACGGAGATCGAGGCTTTCAAGATGATTGAGTTGGCTCATATTCAAAGCAAATATCTCACAAGTGAAAATATTTTGTTGAAGGAGCATATCATCGCACTCAAGGGCATTATCCGCAAATTGGAGGATCTCCTACGCTCGATGTGCGACTATCCATCATCACCAACACCTTCTTCACCAACAAAGAAGAACTGAGTATCGCGTATGGGCACTCCCCTTGGCAACTGCCAAGCTTGGGGGAGTGCCCCGGTATCGTATCACCATCACTTTTATCTTTACCGTTTTTCTTAGTTCGATCCTTTTGATAATATCTTGATCTAGTAGAATAAAGTTTTAGTATGATCTAGTTGTGAGTTTTGCTTTATGATCTTCCTATGTACTCGAGTCCGTAAGCTATATATAATAAAAAAAGATTAGTGTTGAGTCAAGGGCTTGATTATTTTGCTACGATCTTGAGGGGATATAAAAAAAGAATAAAAAGAAATAAAGAGATCATATTGATCTTATGGAGAGTAATGAGCTCACATATAAAGAGTATGATGAATAAAAATTATTGAGAGTTGACAAACATAGTTTTGGTCATCGTTGCAATTAATAAGAAGTAATAAAGAAAGAGAGGTTTTCACATATAAATATACTATCTTGGACATCTTTTATGATTGTGAGCACTCATTAAAGTATGTCATGCTAAAGAGTTGATGTTGGACGAGGAAGACAACGTAATGGGTTATGTTTTCTTACATCTAAGATAAATTATATTGTCATGGATCATCCAACATGTTGAGCTGGCCTTTCCCTCTCATGCTAGCCAAGTTCTTTGCACCAAGTTGAAATATTACTTGTGCTTCCAAATATCCCTAAACCCAGTTTTGCCATGAGAGTCCACCATATGTACCTATGGATTGAGTAAGATCCCTCAAGTAAGTTGTCATCGTTGCAAGCAATAAGAATTGCTCTCTAAATATGTATGACTTATTAGTGTGGAGAAAATAAGCTTTATACGATCTTGTGATGTGGAAGAAATAAAAGCGATGGACTGCATAATAAAGGTCCATATCACAAGTGGCAATATAAAGTGACGTTCTTTTGCATTAAGATTTCGTGCATCCAACCATAAAAGTACATGAAAACCTCTGCTTCCCTCTGTGAAGGGCCTATCTTTTATTCTTGTCTTTTACTTCATGCAAAGAGTAATGGTGATCTTCACCTTTCCTTTTTACATTTTTATCCTTTGGCAAGCACAATGTGTTGGAAAGATCCTGATATATATGGCTAATTTAGTGTGGGTTTTCATGAACTATTATTGTTGACATTACCCTTGAGGTAAAACGTTGGGAGGCAAAACTATAAGCCCCTGTATTTCTCTGTGTCCGATTAAAACTTCATAACCATAAATATCGCGTGAGTGTTAGCAATTATGAAATACTAAAAGATGGTTGAGTATGTGGACTTGCTGAGAAGCTCTTATATCGACTCTTTCCTATGTTATGGTAAATTGCAATTGCTTCAATGACTGAGATTACAATTTGTTAGTTTTCAATGAAGTTTCTGATTCATACTTGAGTATGTGAATGAATTGTTACTTTAGCATAAGAGATCATATGACAATATATATATGTTGTTGTTCTAAGAATGATCATGATGCCCTCATGTCCGTATTTTATTTTATCGACACATCTATCTCTAAACATGTGGACATATTTTTCGATATCGGCTTTCGCTTGAGGACAAGTGAGGTCTAACCTTGGGGGAGTTGATATGTTCATTTTGCATCATGCTTTTATATCGATATTTATTGCATTATGGGCTGTCATTACACGTTCTATCACAATATTTATGCCTATTCTCTCTTATTTTACAAGGTTTACATGAAGAGGGAGAATGCCGGCAGCTAGAATTCTGGGCTGGAAAAGGAGCAAATATTAGAGACCTATTCTGCACAGCTCCAAAAGTCCTGAAACTTAGGAAGTTATTTTTGGAATTAATAAAAAATACTGGCGAAAGAATCCACCAGAGGGGGCCCACACCCTGGCCACAAGGGTGGGGGCACGCGCCCCTGCCTCGTGGGCCTCCTGGCAGGCTTCCAGTGCCCATCTTCTGCTATATGAAGTCTTTCGTCGAGGAAAAAAATCATAAGCAAGCTTTCGGGAAGAAACTCTGCCGCCACGAGGTGGAACCTTGGCGGAACCAATCTAGGGCTCCGGTAGAGCTGTTCTGCCAGGGAGACTTCCCTCCGGGAGGGGGAAACCATCACCATCGTCATCACCAATGATCCTCTCATCGGGAGGGGGTCAATCTCCATCAACAACTTCACCATCACCATCTCATCTCAAATCCTAGTTCATCTCTTGTATCCAATCTTTGTATTCAAACCTCAGATTGGTACCTGTGGGTTGCTAGTAGTGTTGATTACTCCTTGTAGTTGATGCTAGTTGGTTTACTTGGTGGAAGATCATATGTTCAGATCCATTATGCATATTAATACCCCTCTGATTATGAACATGAATATGCTTTGTGAGCAGTTACGTTTGTTCCTGAGGACATGGGAGAAGTCTTGCTATAAGTAGTCATGTGAATTTGGTATTTGTTCGATATTTTGATAAGATGTATGTTGTCATCCCTTTGGTGGTGTCATGTGGACGTCGACTACATGACACTTCACCATTGTTTGGGCCTAGAGGGAGGCATTGGGAAGTAATAAGTAGATGATGGGTTGCTAGAGTGACAGAAGCTTAAACCCTAGTTTATGTGTTGCTTCGTAAGGGGCTGATTTGGATCCATATGTTTCATGCTATGGTTAGGTTTACCTTAATACTTCTATTGTAGTTGCGCATGCTTGCAATGGGGGTTAATCATAAGTGGGATACTTGTCCAAGTAAGGACAGTACCCAAGCACCGGTCCACCCACATATCAAATTATCAAAGTACCGAACGTGAATCATATGAACATGATGAAAATTGGCTTGACGATAATTCCCATGTGTCCTCGGGAGCGCTTTCCTTCATATAAGAGTTTGTACAGGCTTGTCCTTTGCTACAAAAAGGATTGGGCCATCTTGCTACACCTTATTTACTTTTATTACTTGCTACTCGTTACAAATTACCTTATCACAAAACTATCTGTTACCGATAATGTAACGCCCCAAGACCGGAGCTTCAGATGTCTTCCAGGGTTTCCGAGATTCGTTGTGTGATTTGTTTCGTCTGTTGCCTTCATCTTTGCATCATGTGCATTGCATCATGTCATCATGCAACCCGTTTTAAAACTCAACTAAATAAATTGCATGGATCTTTGGTCCATTTAAATCGAGGGAATTCACATGGTGATTCTCTTTAAAACATATCCTCCCAATAGTAGGGAGCTATATTAAATATTTCATTAATGTGGAATTACCTTATCACACTTACAAAATAATTCCCCATGCCTTTGTCCCATGCATCATCTCCTTCTCCTTTCCTTCTATTTCCTTTCTTTTGCAATTGCCATTTTCCCCTTCTCTATTAATGTTCATTCTTTTCCTATAGATTCTCGACCATGCCTTCAACCTCTCTACCAAATTTCATCTCTTTTAACGTTGTTTTGGTTGGGTTCAAAATTGCATCAAGTTTGAAGTTAATTTAAACTTGGTTTAATTTTATACCTTTAAAAATGCCCTTAGCAATTTATTCAAATATTACTTAAATACTGGACCCCCATAGCTTTTTACCTCCTTGTCAGAAACTTCCCTTAGATACCTGCTCTTTTCTTTTTATTTTGCTATCTGAGGTTTTTTTTAAAAGAGAAGAGGGAAGGAGTGAGGAGCCCAGCCAGGTCTTTTCCCTGTAGCTAGGCCGGCCCATTCGGCCAAGACTAAGGCCCAGCCAGCCGCACTCTGTCTTAACCCTAGCCCGATTCCCCGATCCAATCTCTCCCTCTCGTTCCTCCCGCAGCGCCGCCAACTGCCCTTGTCCTCTCGCTCGACCCCTCTCTCTCATTTCCCTGCTCGCGCCGCCAGGGATGAGCACAGTCGGCGCCTCCCGATCCGATGTCCCGCTTCCTCCTCCGCCTTCGATCCGGTGCCGCCGAAGGCCACCAGCGCCGCCCAGGCGCCGCACCTCCTTCCTCAGCGCGCCTCCTTCCTTCCCCGGTCTCCTCCTCATGCCGGTCGCCAGGGACGCGCCTCCCTGCTACCGAAGACGCCGCCAAGCTACGCCCCGCGGTCCTGTCCTTCGACCGCGCCAACCCCGACACCGGCCTGCTACCTCACCTCCCTGCGCTGGCGACTTCCGCCTCCAGGCATTGCCGGCGAGCAAGCCGCGACCAGAGCATCTCCTCTTCATCGCCTCCCCGCCATGGCACCCTGCAGCAGAGCACCACGGCACCCATCATCTGCGCCTCCCGGAGCAGGAACGTCGTCTTCCCTGCATCCGTGCTTCGCTCACCGGAGCCGCCGTCCTCGACCCTCGCCCGCACCGCTGCCCCGCCTGCGTCCTCGACCTCCTCCCTCACGCGCTATCAAGTTTCTGGAGCTGCTGCTACTGTTTTGCTTTTGCTGCTGCATCTCCGGCCGTCTGCAGGCGACCGCGCCCGGTGTCTGCGATGCCTGCTACTGCCGATGTTTTCTTTTCCTTTCAAACAAACGAGCAGTGCCTTCGGGGGTTTTCGCCAAGTCCTTTTCCATAGGCCTCTCCAAGACCAGGTTATGCCAAGAACCGTTCGTGGTTTTCATCAAGTTCGAGGCCGTTGAATGAGGGCTTTTGCCTTGCTCATTTTGGGACGTGACAAGTTCCTCTTCGAAAGTACATCTACATGATGATACGAGAACAAGTGTCGTCGACCTCCGAAGAACATGGTTTTGCCGAGTACCCCTTCATTTTGTCAAGACCATCAAGTCCCTCGACGACAAGTGCACGACTACGCAGATTGTACCAAGTACCCCTTCGTTTCGGCGTGACCGGAAAGTCCGAAGACCCCAAGTACCACGAGAACCCCAAAGGGATTCAAATCCATCAAGTTCCTCTACCGACGACTCGAATGGCTACGACCGTGTACAACTACCGTCGACCCTCGAAAAAACCGTGGACGTCAAGTTCCGTGTCGTTGACCCCGAACCTCTACGAAAACGTGTACGACTACTTCCGTGGCCGAAGACCCGTGTACAACTACCTCCGCCGAAGGCCGTCGAGTGAACGTCTACCCACATCGTGTATTTGACCAAGTTCGATGACGACCTCCAAAGAATTCGGATTCGCCAAGTTCTACTACCGTCGCCCTCGGAAACCTTGGATTCGTCAAGTACCTCTCCAAAAACGAACGTGATCCACTACTTCCCTCGAAGACCCATGAACGACTACTTCCACTACGAACTCGTTCCTCCCGAAACGCATGCTTCGAAGGTATAACCCCGAGACGACCGCCCGTGGACCGAATGCTTGCGATGTATGAGTTGAACTGTGTGTTGCTCCTTGTCCGAGTTGTTCTTTGCGAGTTCCTCGTTGCCATGCCGTCCACCCGTGGGAACCCGACAACCGGGATCACCCCATCATCTTGCATGACACTCACTCCCACTTCCTTTTGTATCGGTATCTCTGTGAGCTACCGGAACTGATATGTTGTCGTGGCATCATTTTCGGATTCATCACCGTGGCACCCTTTCTTTCCACCACGATGACAAAAGGCCCCATATATTATAACATGCCAATATTTTCATAAATTTTTCATAAAAATTGCTCATGTCATTCGCATCATGATAATAACATCGAAAATGTTTAAAATTCTTGTTGCACCAGATTGCTAAATGCATATGGGGATTTACCGGATTCGTTGTTTGTTATATCCAGACCCATTTAAATTGCTTACATTGTGTAGTTTACTTTTGCTTCACCCTTGCCATGTTAACCAATATTTAATATTGTTGAGTACCTAACCGAGAGTGAACTAAATAATGGATTGTGGTGTTTGTCAATATGCACCCCGATGCATATTGAGCTCCACTTAACTTGTAGTGTTGTTTGTGCACTTTGCCATGCCATGTATCATTAAACCGGACATGCATCATACTTGGTTGTGCATCATGCCATGTTTATGTGGTGGTTGTTTACTATGTTGTTTGCTTTCTTTCCGGTGTTGCTTCTTCGGGTTAGTTCCGATAACGTCGCGTTTGTGAGGATCCGTTCATCTACATCCATTTATCTTCTTCATGGACTCGTTCTTCTTCCTTGCGGGATTTCAGGCAAGATGACCATACCCTCGAAATCACTTCTATCTTTGCTTGCTAGTTGCTCGCTCTTTTGCTATGCCTATGTTGCGATACCTACCACTTGCTTATCATGCCTCCCATATTGTTGCACCAAGCCTCTAACCCACCTTGTCCTAGCAAACCGTTGTTTGGCTATATTACCGCTTTGCTCAGCCCCTCTTATAGCGTTGTTTAGTTGCAGGTGAAGATGAAGTTTGTTCCTTGTTGGAACATGGAGGTGTTGTTCCTTGTTGGAACATGTTTACTTGTTGGGATATCACAATATCTCTTATTTAATTAATGCATCTATATACTTGGTAAAGGGTGGAAGGCTCGGCCTTATGCCTGGTGTTTTGTTCCACTCTGCCGCCCTAGTTTCCGTCATATCAGTGTTATGTTCCCGGATTTTGCGTTCCTTACGCGGTTGGGTGATAATGGGAACCCCTTGACAGTTCGCCTTGAATAAAACTCCTCCAGCAATGCCCAACCTTGGTTTTACCATTTGCCACCTAGCCTTTTCTTTCCCTTGGGTTCTGCAGACTCAAGGGTCATCTTTATTTTAACCCCCCCGGGCCAGTGCTCCTCTGAGTGTTGGTCCAAACTAGAGCCCCTTGCAGCGCCACCTCGGGGAAACTCGAGGGCTGGTTCTAGTTGTACAGATTGCTTATCCGGTGTGCCCTGAGAACGAGATATGTGCAGCTCCTATCGGGATTTGTCGACACATTCGGGCGGTGTTGCTGGACTCGTTTTACCATTGTCGAGGATGTCTTGTAACCTGGATGCCGAGTCTGATCGGAATGTCTTGGGAGAAGGAATATCCTTCATTGACCGTGAGAGCTTGTGATGGGCTAAGTTGGGACACCCCTGGAGGGATTTGAACTTTCGAAAGTCGTGCCCGTGGTTATGGGCAGATGGGAATTTGTTAATGTCCGGTTGTAGAAAACCTGAAGTTTATCTTAATTAAAATGCACCAACCGCGTATGTAACCATGATGGTCTCTTCTCGGCGGGGTCCAGGAAGTGAACACGGTGTTGGAGTTATGATTGACGTAGGTTGTTCTAGGATCACTTCTTGATCATAGTTGTTCGACCATGCTTTTGCCTTCTCTTCTCGCTCTCATTTGCGTATGTTAGCCACCAAATATGCTAGTCGCTTGCTGCAGCTCCACCTTATACCTTTACCCTTCCTATAAGCTTAAATAGTCTTGATCGCGAGGGTGTGAGATTGCTGAGTCCCCGTGACTCACAGATACTTCCAAAACCAGCTTGCAGGTGCCGATGATATCGTGCAGGTGACGCAACCGAGCTCAAGGAGGAGCGCGATGAAGTTCGTGTTTGTTAAGTTGTTCCATTTTCCAGTGATCAGTAGTGGAGCCCAATTGGGACGATCGGGGATCTGTGTAGCTTTTGGGGTAGTCTTCTTTTATTTTGGTTCCATAGTCGGACCTTGATTGTATCTAGATGATGTAATGCTTTATTCATGTATTGTGTGAAGTGGCGATTGTAAGCCAATTATGTATCTCTTTCCCTTATGTATTACATGGGTTGTGTGAAGATTACCTCACTTGCGACATTGCTTTCAATGCGGTTATGCCTCTAAGTCGTGCTTCGACACGTGGGAGATATAGCCGCATCGAGGGCGTTACAAGTTGGTAATCAGAGCCTTCCCCGACTTAGGAGCCCCCTGCTTGATTGAATCGCTGGCGTTGTTGAGTCTAGGAAAATGTTTTGAGTCATTTAGGATTATATATATCGGAGAGTTAGGAATTCTTTTTACTTCCCAATCCCTTCATCGCTCTAGTGAGGCATCCTGACGTAGAGTTTTGACTCTTCTCTTCTCAAATTTCACTAATTTTTTTAGGATCACGCGGGTATCTTTGAATCGTTCCGATGGTTTTGTGACAAGAACGTTGTTCTTGGTGCTTCCTGACACTTAGGGGTTGTGGCAGTGTCCTGGGGAGTTGAGCTCCGAGGTGTTGTCGTCACAATTTTATCGTTGCAATTCTGGAATACCTGAGTTTCGCCGACATCGAAAATCTCTTTTATGCAGTTGTTGGTGAGATAACCTCGACGCCACCCAGTACTGGGGCAGGAGTTCGGGAGTATTGCCATAACTCGTATAACGGATTATTTTCGAAGGTTGAGGTAAATGATTTCCGAGGGTTTCTTGGTTATGTGTTGAAGGATGGATACAGCTGGATGTAGGATTTGCTAGTTTTGGGTGAGATATTATGCTTCCCCTGTATCCCCAACACCTGATTGCATAACCGGAAAGTTTCGGGAGTTTATAAGTGGGAATTCAAGTAGCTCTTAGGATATCTTTCCGACGGATGTATGATATGAAATTGGGGTTCGACGTCTAGTGGTCCACCTATCCACGGTTGGTTTTACAGTGGTCTCATTGTGTCTTAAAGAGTCCTTGGCTATGCTGACTCGGGGACGCTTCATATGTCATGTGCACTGCCTTGTACATGATGGTGCTGTACGATTGAGCCCGTGTAGGCCCCACCATGAAAACTTCGGACGAAATCTCTATCATATGTTTGTTCCGACTTATTCTGCAAGCCAATCCTTTGTTTTGTTTTGAGTTGTGGTGTTTGAGTTGCTTCGAAGTCAAGTGTTGATTCCATACCTTCCCTAAACAGTGTTCTCATACTCTGATGTGAGTACCAATCCTTCATAATAATCAAGATTGTCATGTCAATCCTTTTCAACCGGTGTGTCTCTCTTCAAGTGGATCCGATCACTTCATCATTCGCAAGATCAATTATCACTTCTTCTCAACGGTGTTTGCTTCATCCGTTTGCAGAGAATACCTTACTGCAAACTACTTATCATTTCCTTCTGCTCCTCGCTGGGTTCGACACTCTTACTTATCGAAAAGGCTACGATAGATCCCCTACACTTGTGGGTCATCATGTCTCGGTCATGTCTACATAGTTCTCAAACCCGTAGGGTCCGCACGCTTAAAGTTTGATGACGATATAGTATTATATGAGTTAGTTATTTGGTGACTGAATGTTGTTCAGAGTCTTGGATGAGATCACGGACATGTCAAGGAGTCTCAAAATGGTCAAGAGGTAAAGATTGATATATAGGACGATGATATTCGGACACCGGAAGTATCCCGGAGGTTACCGGGTACATATCGTGTCACTGGAAGGGGTTTCGGGCACCCCGCAAAAGATACGGGCCTTATGGGCCAAGAGGGGAAACACACCAGACACTAGGAGCTGGTGCGCCCCCCATATGGGCCAAACCAGAGGGAGAAGGAAAGAGGGGAAGAGAAAGGAAAGGAGGGGATTTGGCCTCCCCCTTCCCTTTCTCCCCCTCCTCTTTCCTCCCCCTCCGGCAAATATGGTAGGGGGCACCGGCCATGGGGTAGGATTCAGCCTACTTGGGCGCCCCCTCCCCTCTCCTTGAAGCAGGTATATGTGGGGAGGGGGCGCCCTAACACAGACCAGACAATTGTTTAGCCGTGTGCGGCGCCCCCCTCCACCGTTTACTCCCCGGTCATATTTTCATAGTCTTAGGGGAAGCCCTGCGAGGATCACTTCACTATCACCGTCACCACGCCGTTGTGCTGACGGAACTCATCTACTACCTCGATGTCTTTCTGGATCAAGAAGGAGAGGGACGTCACCGAGCTGAACATGTGCAGAACACAGAGGTGTCGTGCGTTCGGTACTTGTTCGGTTGAAGCGCGAAGAAGTTCGACTACATCAACCGCGTTTTGAAACGCTTCCGCTTACGGTCTACGAGGGTATGTAGACACACTCTCCCCCTCGTTGCTATGCATCTCCATGGATAGATCATTGCGTGTGCATATAATTTTTTTGTTTTCCATGCAACGATTCCCAACACTTTATATCTCAAAACAATCATAAGGAATCAAACTTCACATAGTATTCAATGCACTTTATATGAAAGTTTTTATTATATCCCTCTTGGATGCTCATCATATTAGGACTAAATTCATAACCAAAGCAAATTACCATGGTGTTTAGAGAGAATATAAAAATAATATGAGTGAAGCATGAGACTTCAACAATTTCTATAAAATAAAGCCACTGTCGTGCTCTAAAAAGATATAAGTGAAGCACTAGAGCAAAATTGTCTAGCTCAAAAGATATAAGTGAAGCACATAGAGTATTCTAATAAATCACGATTCATGCATGTCCCTCTCAAAAGGTGTGTACAGCAAGGATGATTGTGGCAAACTAAAAAGCAAAGACTCATAGCATACAAGACGCTCCAAGCAAAACACATATCATGTGGTGACTAAAAATATAGCCTGAAGTAAATTTACCGATAGACGAAGACGAAAGAGGGGATGCCTTCCGGGGCATCCCCAAGCTTAGGATCTTGGTTGTCCTTGAATATTACCTTGTGGTGCCTTGGGCATCCCCAATCTTAGGCTCTTGCCACTCCCTATTCCATAGTCCATCAGATCTTTACTCAAAACTTGAAAACTTCACAACACAAAACTCAATAGAAAACTCATAAGATCCGTTACTATAAGAAAATAAAATCACCACTTATGGCACTGTTGTCAACTTATTCTTTATTTATATTTGTGTAATATCTAATGTATTCCAACTTCTCCATGGTTCATACCCCCCGATACTACCCATAGATTCATCAAAATAAGCAAACAACAAATAGAAAACAGAATCTGTCAAAAATAGAACAGTCTGTAGTGATCTGTAACTCTCGAATACTTATGTGACTCCAAAAATTCTGAAAAATTAGTAAAACATAGGAAATTTGTATCTTAATATTAGTCAAAAAGAATCAGTATTCTATCATGCTTCTGCTAAAAATGAGAATTATTTTTCTAGGTGCAAAAGGTTCTGTTTTTCAACAAGATCAAATCAACTATCACCGTAAGCCATCCCAAAGGTCTTACTTGGCACAAACACTAATTGAAACACCAAAACACAATTAAAACAAAGGTAATAATGTGTATTTTATTCAATAACATTAGCAAAACAAAAAACTCAAAATAAAATTGGGTTGCCTCCCAACAAGCGCTATTGTTTAACGCCCCTAGCTGGCATATTGCAATAGATCTAGGTATTGTCATCTTTGGTATGCAATCCATAAGTAGATCTCATAATAAATTCATATGGCAACTTAATTTTATTTCTAGGAAAGTGTTCCATGCCCTTCCTTAACTAAAATTGAAATCTAATGTTTCGTTCTTTCATATCAATAATTGCACCAATCGTTCTAAGGAAAGGTCTACCAAGAATAATAGGACATGTAGGATTGCAATCTATATCAAGAACAATGAAATCTACGGGCACCTAATTCCTATTTTCAACAATAAGAACATCATTCATCCTTCCGATAGGTTTCTTAATAGTGGAATCCGCAAGATGCAAATTTCAAGAACAATCATCAAATTCATGGAAACCTAACACGTCACACAAAGTTTTTTGGAATTGTGGAAACACTAGCACCCAAATCACACAAAGCATGGTACTCATAATATTTAATCTTAATCTTAATAGTAGGTTCCCACTCATCATAAATTTTTCTAGGAATAGAAACTTCCAATTCAAGCTTTTATTCAAAAGATTTCATCATAGCATCAACGATATGTTTAGTAAAAGCTTTATTTTGATTATAAGTATGAGGAGAATTCAACATGGATTGCAACAAGGAAATACAATCTGTCAAAGAACAGTTATCATAATTAAAATCCTTGAAATACAAAAGAGTGGGTTCATTGCTACTTAAAGTTTTGACCTCTCCAATCCCACTTTTATCAATTTTTGCATCAAGATATATGAAATCCGTATCATTGGGACGCCTTCTCGCTAAAGTTGACTCATCTCCAGTCTCATCTTTATCAAGATTTATTTTAGAAAACAAAGATTCAATAGGAGTCACATTAATCACTTTAAGATCTTCATCATTATTTTCACAAAAACTAGAAGAACACGATTTTACAAACCAATCTCGCTTAGCACACATCTTAGTGGTTCTTTCTTTACATTCATCAATAGAAATCATCATAGATTTTAGGGACTCATTAATATCATGCTTGGGTGGAATATATCTAGTTTTCAAAGAATCAATCTCAAGAGAAATTATATCCATGTTCCTAGCCAAATCATCAATCTTAAGCAATTTTCCTTCAACGATGGCATTGAAATTCTTTTGCGAACTAATAAATTATATAATATTGTTCTCAAGATCAGAGGGCATACTATTATAATTTTCATAAGGATTGTTGTAGGAATTACAATAATTATTAGAGGAATTACTATGAAACGGCTTAGGATTAAAATTACCTATATACGCGTTATTACCATTTTTCAAATTGTCCCTACCAACAAAATTCACATCCATAGATTCATTATTATTCTCAAACAAATTAGACAAAGTCATATCATTATGAAAAATAGGAGCACTCTTACTAGCAAACAATTTCATAAGTTCATCCATCTTTCCACTCAAAAAATTAATCTCTTCAATCGCATGCACTTTTTTTACTAGTAGAAGATCTTTCGGTATGCCATTGCGAATAATGAACCATAATATTATCTAGGAGTTTAGTAGTTTCTCCTAAATTAATTTTCATAAAAGTACCTCCCGCGGCTGAATCTAAAATATTTCTAGAAGCAAAATTCGTTCTAGCATAATTTTTTGTATGATCATCCATAGATTTAAACCATGAGTAGGGCAATTTCGTATCATCAAATTTATCCTCTCCCAAGATTGTGCAAAATGTTCATTATCAAGTTGCTTATAATTCATAATATCATTCATAAGGGAGATGATCTTAGTGGGAGAAAAATACTTGGAAATAAAATCATCTTTACACTTATTCCATGAATTAATACTATTTTTAGGCAAAGATGAAAACCAAGTTTTAGCATGGTCTCGTTGTGAGAACGGAAATAGCTTCAATTTAACAATATCATTGTCCACATCTTTCTTCTGTTTCATATCACATAATTCAACAAAATTATTTAGATGGGATGCGGCATCTTCACTAGGAAGGCCGGAAAATTGATCTTTCATAACAAGATTCAGCAAAGCGGCATTAATTTCATAAGATTCCGCACTAGTGGCGGGAGCAATCAGAGTACTAATAAAATCATTATTATTAGTATTGGAAAAGTCACACAATTTGGTATTCTCTTGAGCGATCGTAACTAACAAATCAATCTAACACATGATCAAACAAAAAGCAAATGAAAAGACGAACAGAAGATGGGCGAATAAAAAGGCAAATCTTTTTGTATTTTCAGAAACTCATTTTAGAAGTGTGGGAGAGGAAAACGAGAGGCGAATGGAAAATTATGAAATGCAAAGGATGAGAGTTTTATGATGGGTACTTGGTAGGCTTGACGTATATCTCCCCGACAACAGCGCCAGAAATTCTTCGTGCTACTTCTTGAGCTTGCGTTGGTTTTTTCCTTGAAGAGGAAAGGGTGATGTAGCATAGTACATATAAGTATTTCCCTTAGTTAAGAACTAAGGTATCAATCCAGTAGGAGAAATGAGCAAGTCCCCAATAGATGCACCTACACAAACAATCAAACACTTGCACCCAATGCGATAAAAGGGTTGTCAATCCCTTCACGGTCACTTTGCAAAGGCGAGATCTGATAGAGATAGATAAAACTAAACAAAAGATAAAATATTTTTGGGCTTTTGTGGTTTATAGATCTGAAAATAAAAGATTGCAAAATAGTAGATCGGAAACAAATACGATGATAAATAGACACCGGGGCCATAGGTTTCACTAGAGGCTTCTCTCACGAAGGCAAATAATATGGTGCGTGAACAAATTACTATCGAGCAATTGATAGAAAAGCGCAAAGTTATGACAATATCCAAGGCAATGATTATGCATATAGGCATCATGTCCGTGTCAGGTAGACCGACTCATGCCTGCATCTACTACTATTACTCCACACATCGACCACTATCCAGCATGCATCTAGAGTATTAAGTTCATAAAGAATGGAGTACCACCTTAAGTAAGATGACATGATGTAGAGGAATAAACTCAAGCAATATGATGAAAACCCCATATTTTTATCCTCGATGGCAACAATTCAATACGTGTCTCACAACCCCTACTTTTTCACTGGGTGAAATCATGCAAGATTGAACCCAAAGCTAAACACCTCTCCTATTGCAAGAAAAACCAATCTAGTTGGCCAAACCAAACCGATACTTCGAAGAGAAGTACAAAGATATCAAATCATGCATATAAGAATTCAGAGAGGATTAAAATAATATTCATAGATAAGCTGATCATAAATCCACAATTCATCGGATCTCGACAAGCACACCACAAAAAGAAGATTACATCGGATAGATCTCCAAGAACATCGAGGAGAACATGGTATTGAGAATCAAAGAGAGAGAAGAAGCCATCTAGCTACTAGCTATGGACCCGTAGGTCTAAGGTAAACTAGTCATGCTTCATCGGAAGGGCAATAGAGTTGATGTAGATGCCCTCCGTGAGCAAATCTCCCTCCGGCAGGATGCTGGAAAAGGCCCCAAGATGGGAACTCATGGGAATTGAAGGTTGCGGCGGCGGAAAAGTATTTTTGTGGACTCCCCTAAGGGTTTTGGAATATATGTGAATATATAGGACGAAGGGCTAGGTCAGGGAGTCACCGAGGGGCTCACAAGGTAGGGGGTGCCCCCCTAGGGCGCGCCCTCCACCCTTGCCGCCACCTCGTGGCTCTTCTGACTAGGACTCCAAGTCCCCTGGGTGCCTTCTGGTCCAAGAAAAATCATCGTGAAGTTTCATTCCGTTTGGACACCATTTGGTATTCCTTTTTTGCAAAACTCAAAAACAAGGTAAAACAGAAACTGGCACTGGGCTCTAGATTAATAAGTTAGTCCCACAAATAATATAAAGTAGCATATTAATGCATATAAAACATCCAAAATAGATAATATAATAGCATGGAACAATCAAAAATTATAGATACGTTGGAGACGTATCAGTGATCAAGATGAAGGGTCAGTGGCCTTAAGGAGAACTACTCGAGAAACATCAGGGATTCCAGAGAAACGGTATGGATTCGATGATAATGATATTGGAAATTATGTTTCCTACGAAGCATTACCTCCAGCCCACAAAGCATTTGTTGCTTCTGTTCAGTCTGTGTCCATTCCGTCTGACTAGAAGAAGGCAAAGGAGGATTCAAAGTGGCGAGTGGCCATGGTGGAGCTGGAGGCTCTGTGTAAGAACAAGACATGGGTACTAACACCCCTTCCAATAGGAAAGAAGGCTGTTAGCTGCAGGTGGGTATACGCTGTGAAGCAGAATGTAGAAGGAAAGGTTGAAAGGTACAAAGCAAGGCTTGTGGCGAGGGGGTACATCCAGACATAGGGCATTGACTACAATGAGACCTTTGCTCTAGTAGAAAAGATGAACACCGTGAGGATTCTGATCTCCTGCGCAGCAAATTTCGGGTGGCCTTTACACCAACTTGATGTGAAGAATTCCTTCTTGCATGGGTGAGGGAGTCCTGGACTAAGGGGTCCTCGGGCGTCCGGCCTGTTAGCCATGGGCCGGACTGATGGGTTGTGAAGATACAAAGACCGAAGACTGCACCTATGTCCGGATGGGACTCTCCTTGGCGTGGAAGGCAAGCTTGGCAACCGGATATGTCGATTCCTTTCTTTGTAACCGACCTTGTGTAAACCTAGATCCTCCCGGTGCTTATATAAACTGGACGACTTAGTCCAGAGAGGGGGAGAATTCATTATCATGGCCATACAAGCTAGACCTCTAGGGTTTAGCCATTACGATCTTGAGGTAGATCAACTCTTGTAATACGCATACTCATCAACATCAATCAAGCAGGACGTAGGGTATTACCTCCATAGAGAGGGCCCGAACCTGGGTAAAACATCGTGTCCCTTGCTTCCTGTTACCATCAACCTTAGATGCACAGTTTGGGACCCCCTACCCGAGATCTGCCGGTTTTGACACCGACATTGGTGCTTTCATTGACAGTTCCATTGTGCTGTCGCCAAAAGGTTTGATGGCCCCTTCAATCATCAATAGTGACACTGTCCAAGGAGAAACTTTCCTCCCCAGACAGATCCTCGTGTTCGGTGGCTTCGCACTGCGGGCCAACTCGTGTGGCCACCTGGAGCAGATCGATAGCTATGCCCCTGGCCATCAGGTCAGATTTGGGAGCCTGAACTACGTTGCGGACATCCGTGGAGACTTGATCTTCGCCGGATTCGAGACCGCGGCTGCCACCCCCGGTCACCCCAATGATCACGACCTAAATCTGTCATCAGACCGCATCCAGGAGATCGCCTCTGTAACCGCTCTGGCCTTAGAGCAGGAGCAGACTGCGCCATCCGAGGATGGGAGGATCAACCCCACCACGAAGGATGCATATTCCATGGCGTTGGAACCGCACATAGACTTAAACTCTCACGACGTCTTTGTCACCGGAACTCCGGACTCGTCTCCGGCCGTAAGTTCTGAACCACGTGAGCCCGCGGACGCCGAACTTGATCGTTTATCGATCTTCGAGTTTAGCGCCGCAGATATCTTCCAGCACTCGCCTTTGGGCGACATGCTAAACTCATTAAAAAAAACCTGTCCCTGGCGGAGGACCCGCAACCGAACTATATCCGGTTCAGACTAGGGGCTGACGATGGAGAATTTCGCTCCCCACCCTCCACCCACTTCATAACCACTGTCGATGACTTAACCGACATGCTCGATTATGGCTCCGAAGACATCGACGGTATGGACGACGATGCGAGGAGGAACATGGACAGAACCCACCGGTTATCGGATGCCGGATGGCCACTTCTTCGTACAATGTATACATGGTGGATACACCTAAAGAACCTCACGACGATGACAAAGAAGACCCAATTAAGGATAAACCTCCGGGGGCATAGCCTAGACACCGGCGTCAGCAGCGCCGCTCTACGCCACACCGTGCAGAAGACAGCAACACTGGCATCGGAGAAAATAATACTCCAGACGATGCTGAAGACAATGAAGACCTTGTTGGGGCAACGTTCGAATAGAATGAATGGGAGGACGGGCACGACATCCCTGATGAACAGGCCATACACGAAGACTCGGAGGATAGCAATTATCTTCCGCTCTCCGAGGATGAGGAGAGCCTCGGCAACGAGGATTTCATCGTGCCTGAGGAACCTCTCGAGCAGGAGCACTTCAAGCGCCAGCTAAAAGCCACTGCAAGAAGCCTGAAAAAGAAGCAGTTGCAACTTCAGGCTGATCAAGATTTGTTAAATGATAGATGGACTGATGTCCTAACAGCCGAAGAATATGGCCCTAAGCGCCCAGCCAAAAGCTACCCGAAGCGCAAATTACTACCTTAGATCGACGATGAGGCGCTAGAGCTCATACCACCATCATGCAATGGGGCTGACAGAATACCACGTGGCCGAGATAAAGCGGCAACTCAAGCCGAACACCAGCCCGCACCGCCTCATTATAAAGGCAAAGATAAAACAGCTCTCGGTCACAAATATGACCTCCAGTAGGACCAGAACATCAGAGTGGGGCATACTAGATCAATCTATGAATCATGAGGACATGCCTCGACATGCGGCGATGGCTACCTATTCGGACGTGACAAACCTAGCCACGCCCGGGCCGAAAACCGCAAACGGACTCCATCGTAGGTACAACACAGTGTGGCCCAACATAGAGGCACCGCACACCCGCTTTGATTCACAGACGAAGTAATGGAGCATGAATTCCCAGTCGGGTTCAAACCCATGAATAACGAATCATACGATGGAACAACGGATCCTGCTGTATGGATTGAGGACTTCCTCCTCCATATCCACATGGCCCGCGGAGATGAACTTCATGCCATCAAATACCTACCACTAAAACTCAAAGGACCATCTCGGCATTGGTTAAACAATCTGTCGAAAAATTCTATCAGCAGCTGGGAAGATTTGGAGGATGCATTTCACGACAACTTCCAAGGAACGTATGTCCGTCCACCGAACGCCGATGACTTAAGTCACATTGTCCAGCAGCCCGGAGAGTCGGCCAAGAAGCTCTGGACTAGGTTCTTAGTTAAAAAGAACCAAATCGTCGACTGTCCAGACGCGGAAGCCCTTGCGGCCTTCAAACACAGCGTCCGGGTGTTGGGTTTCATAGTAATTTAAAAAAAATTCCTACGCACACGCAAGATCATGGTGATGCATAGCAACAAGAGGGGGAGAGTGTGATCTACGTACCCTTGTAGATCGACAACGGAAGCGTTAACTTGGTTGATGTAGTCGTACGTCTCCACGGCCCGACGGATCAAGCACCGAAACTACGGCACCTCCGAGTTCTAGCACACGTTCAGCTCGATGACGATCCCCGGACTTCGATCCAGCAAAGTGTCGGGGAAGAGTTCCGTCAGCACGACGGCGTGGTGAAGATCTTAATGTACTACCATCGCAGGGCTTCGCCTAAGCACCGCTACAATATTATCGAGGACTATGGTGGAAGGGGGCACCGCACACGGCTAAGAATATGATCACGTGGATCAACTTGTGTCTCTAGGGGTGCCCCGTGCCTCCGTATATAAAGTCTCAAAGGGGGGGCTGGCCGGCCAAGGGGTGGCGCGCTAGGAGGAGTCCTACTCCTTCCGGGAGTAGGACTCCCCCCCTTTCCTAGTTGGAATAGGATTCGCGGAGGGGGGAAAGAGGAGAGAGAGGAGGAAGGGGGGCCGGCCCCCTCTCCTTGTCCTATTCGGACCAAAGGGGGGAGGGGCACGCGGCCCATCTCTGGCCACCTCTCCTCTCTTCCACTAAGGCCCACTAAGGCCCATATACCTCCCGGGGGTTCCGGTAACCTCCCGGTAATCTCGTAAAATCCCGATTTCACCCGGAACGCTTCCGATATCCAAATATAGGCTTCCAATATATCAATCTTTATGTCTCGACCATTTCGAGACTCCTCGTCATGTCCGTGATCACATCCGGGACTCCGAACAAACTTCGGTACATCAAAATGCATAAACTCATAATATAACTGTCATCGTAACCTTAAGCGTGCAGACCCTACGGGTTCGAGAACAATGTAGACATGACCGAGACACGTCTCCGGTCAATAACCAATAGCGGAACCTGGATGCTCATATTGGCTCCTACATATTCTACGAAGATCTTTTATCGGTCAGACCGCATAACAACATGCGTTGTTCCCTTTGTCATCGGTATGTTACTTGCCCGAGATTCGATCGTCGGTATCCAATACCTAGTTCAATCTCGTTACCGGCAAGTCTCTTTACTCGTTCCGTAATACATCATCCCACAACTAACTCATTAGTTGCAATGCTTGCAAGGCTTCAGTGATGTGCATTACCGAGAGGGCCCAGAGATACCTCTCCGACAATCGGAGTGACAAATCCTAATCTTGAAATACGCCAACCCAACATGTACCTTTGGAGACACCTGTAGAGCTCCTTTATAATCACCCAGTTACGTTGTGACGTTTGGTAGCACACAAAGTGTTCCTCCGGCAAACGGGAGTTGCATAATCTCATAGTCATAGGAACATGTATAAGTCATGAAGAAAGCAATAGCAACATACTAAACGATCGGGTGCTAAGCTAATGGAATGGGTCATGTCAATCAGATCATTCAACTAATGATGTGATCCCGTTAATCAAATGACAACTCTTTGTCCATGCTTAGGAAACATAACCATCTTTGATTAACGAGCTAGTCAAGTAGAGGCATACTAGTGACACTCTGTTTGTCTATGTATTCACACATGTATTATGTTTCCAGTTAATACAATTCTAGCATGAATAATAAACTTTTATCATGATATAAGGAAATAAATAATAAATTTATTATTGCCTCTAGGGCATATTTCCTTCAGTCTCCCAGTTGCACTAGAGTCAATAATCTAGATTATACTGTAATGATTCTAACACCCATGGAGCCTTGGTGCTGATCAAGTTTTGCTCGTGGAAGAGGCTTAGTCAACGGGTCTGCAAAATTCAGATCCATATGTATCTTGCAAATCTCTATGTCTCCCACCTGGACTAGATCCCGGATGGAATTGAAGCGTCTCTTGATGTGCTTGGTTCTCTTGTGAAATCTGGATTCCTTCACCAAGGCAATTGCACTAGTATTGTCACAAAAGATTTTCATTAGACCTGATGCACTAGGTATGACACCTAGATAGGATATGAACTCCTTCATCCAGACTCCTTCGTTTGCTGCTTCCGAAGCAACTATGTACTCCGCTTCACATGTAGATCCCGCCACGACGCTTTGTTTAAAACTGCACCAACTGACAGCTCCACCGTTTAATGTAAACTCGTATCCGGTTTGCGATTTAGAATCGTTTGGATCAGTGTCAAAGCTTGCATCCATGTAACCATTTACGATGAGCTCTTTGTCACCTCCATATACGAGAAACATATCCTTAGTCCTTTTAAGGTACTTCAGGATGTTCTTGACCGCTGTCCAGTGATCCACTCCTGGATTACTTTGGTACCTCCCTGCTAGACTTATAGCAAGGCACACATCAGGTCTGGTACACAGCATTGCATACATGATAGAGCCTATGGCTGAAGCATAGGGAACATCTTTCATTTTCTCTCTATCTTCTGCAGTGGTCGGGCATTGAGTCTGACTCAACTTCACACCTTGTAACATAGGCAAGAACCCTTTCTTTGCTTGATCCATTTTGAACTTCTTCAAAACTTTGTCAAGCTATGTGCTTTGTGAAAGTCCAATTAAGCGTCTTGATCTATCTCTATAGATCTTAATGCCTAATATGTAAGTAGCTTCACCGAGGTATTTCATTGAAAAACTCTTATTCAAGTATCCCTTTATGCTATCCAGAAATTCTATATCATTTCCAATCAGTAATATGTCATCCACATATAATATCAGAAATGCTAAAGAGCTCCCACTCACTTTCTTGTAAATACAGGCTTCTCTGAAAGTCTGTATAAAACCAAATGCTTTGATCACACTATCAAAGCGTTTATTCCAACTCCGAGAGGCTTGCACCAGTCCATAAATGGATCGCTGGAGCTTGCACACTTTGTTAGCTCCCTTTGGATCGACAAAACCCTCTGGTTGCATCATATACAACTCTTCTTCCAGAAATCCATTCAGGAATGCAGTTTTGACATCCATCTGCCAAATTTCATAATCATAAAATGCGGCAATTGCTAACATGATTCGGACAGACTTAAGCATCACTACGGGTGAGAAGGTCTCATCGTAGTCAATCCCTTGAACTAGCCGAAACCCTTTTGCGACAAGTCGAGCTTTGCAAACAGTAATATTACCGTCGGCGTCAGTCTTCTTCTTGAAGATCCATTTATTCTCAATTGCTTGCCGATCATTGGGCAAGTCAACCAAAGTCCACACTTTGTTCTCATACATGGATCCCATCTCAGATTTCATGGCTTCAAGCCATTTTGCGGAATCTGGGCTCACCATCGCTTCTTCATAGTTTGTAGGTTCATCATGATCTAGTAGCATGACTTCCAGAACAGGATTATCATACCACTCTGGTGCGGATCTCACTCTGGTTGATCTACGAGGTTCAGTAGTGTCTTGTTCTGAAGTTTCATGATCATTATCATTAGCTTCCTCACTAATTGGTGTAGGTGTCACCAGAAACAGTTTTCTGTGATGCACTACTTTCCAATAAGGGAGCAGGTACAGTTACCTCATCAAGTTCTACTTTCCTCCCACTCACTTCTTTCGAGAGAAACTCCTTCTCCAGAAAGTTTCCGAACTTAGCAACAAAAGTCTTGCCTTCGGATCTGTGATAGAAGGTGTATCCAATAGTCTCCTTTGGATATCCTATGAAGACACATTTCTCCGATTTGGGTTCGAGCTTATCAGGTTGAAGCTTTTTCACATAAGCATCGCAGCCCCAAACTTTCAGAAACGACAACTTTGGTTTCTTGCCAAACCATAGTTCATAAGGCGTCGTCTCAACGGATTTTGATGGTGCCCTATTTAACGTGAATGCGGCCGTCTCCAAAGCATAACCCCAAAACGATAGTGGTAAATCAGTAAGAGACATCATAGATTGCACCATATCTGGTAAAGTACGATTACGACGTTCGGACACACCATTACGCTGTGGTGTTCCGGGTGGTGTGAGTTGCGAAACTATTCTGCATTGTTTCAAATGTACACCAAACTCGTAACTCAAATATTCTCCTCCACGATCAGATCGTAGAAACTTTATTTTCTTGTTACGATGATTTTCAACTTCACTCTGAAATTCTTTGAACTTTTCAAATGTTTCAGACTTATGTTTCATTAAGTAGATATACCCATATCTGCTTAAGTCATCTGTGAAGGTGAGAAAATAACAATATCCGCCACGAGCCTCAATATTCATCGGACCACATACATCTGTATGTATGATTTCCAACAAATCTGTTGCTCTCTCCATAGTATCGGAGAACGGCGTTTTAGTCATCTTGCCCATGAGGCACGGTTCGCAAGTACCAAGTGATTCATAATCAAGTGGTTCCAAAAGTCCATCAGTATGGAGTTTCTTCATGTGCTTTACACCGATATGACCTAAATGGCAGTGCCACAAATAAGTTGCACTATCATTATCAACTCTGCATCTTTTGGCTTCAACATTATGAATATGTGTGTCACTACTATTGAGTTTCAATAAGAATAGACCATTCTTCAAGGGTGCATGACCATAAAAGATATTACTCATATAAATAGAATAACCATTATTCTCTGATTTAAATGAATAACCGTCTCGCATCAAACAAGATCCAGATATAATGTTCATGCTTAACGCTGGCACCAAATAACAATTATTTAGGTCTAATATTAATCCCGAAGGTAGATGTAGAGGTAGCGCGCCGACTGCGATCACATCGACTTTGGAACCGTTTCCCACGCGCATTGTCACCTCGTCCTTAGCCAATCTTCGCTTAATCCGTAGTCCCTGTTTCGAGTTGCAAATATTAGCAACAGAACCAGTATCAAATACCCAGGTGCTACTGCGAGCATTAGTAAGGTACACATCAATAACATGTATATCACATATACCTTTGTTCACCTTGCCATCCTTCTTATCCGCCAAATACTTGGGGCAGTTCCGCTTCCAGTGACCAGTCTGCTTGCAGTAGAAGCACTCAGTTTCAGGCTTAGGTCCAGACTTGGGTTTCTTCTCTTGAGCAGCAACTTGCTTGCTGTTCTTCTTGAAGTTCCCCTTCTTTTTCCCTTTGCCCTTTTTCTTGAAACTAGTGGTCTTGTTGACCATCAACACTTGATGCTCCTTCTTGATTTCTACCTCCGCAGCTTTCAGCATTGCGAAGAGCTCGGGAATAGTCTTATTCATCCCTTGCATATTATAGTTCATCACGAAGCTCTTGTAGCTTGGTGGAAGTGATTGGAGAATTCTGTCAATGACGCTATCATCCGGAAGATTAACTCCCAGTTGAATCAAGTGATTACAATACCCAGACATCTTGAGTATATGCTCACTGACAGAACTGTTCTCCTCCATCTTGCAGCTATAGAACTTATTGGAGACTTCATATCTCTCAATCCGGGCATTTGCTTGAAATATTAACTTCAACTCCTGGAACATCTCATATGCCCCATGACGTTCAAAACGTCGTTGAAGTCCTGGTTCTAAGCTGTAAAGCATGGAACATTGAACAATTGAGTAGTCATCAGCTTTGCTCTGCCAGATGTTCATAACATCTGGTGTTGCTCCAGCAGCAGGCCTGGCACCCAGCGGTGCTTCCAGGACATAATTCTTATGTGCAGCAATGAGGATTATCCTCAAGTTACGGACCCAGTCCGTGTAATTGCTACCATCATCTTTCAACTTTGCTTTCTCAAGGAACGTATTAAAATTCAACGGAACAACAGCACGGGCCATCTATCTACAATCAAACATACATAAGCAAGATACTATCAGGTACTAAGTTCATGATAAATTTAGGTTCAATTAATCATATTACTTAAAGAACTCCCACTTAGATAGACATCCCTCTAATCCTCTAAGTGATTACGTGATCCAAGTCAACTAAACCATGTCCGATCATCACGTGAGATGGAGTAGTTTCATTGGTGAACATCACTATGTTGATCATATCTACTATATGATTCATGCTCGACCTTTCGATCTCCGTGTTCCGAGGCCATATCTGTATATGCTTGGCTCGTCAAGTATAACCTGAGTATTCTGCGTGTGCAACTGTTTTGCACCCATTGTATTTGAACGTAGAGCCTATCACACCCGATCATCACGTGGTGTCTCAGCACGAAGAACTTTCGCAACGGTGCATACTCAGGGAGAACACTTCTTGATAATTAGTGAGAGATCATCTTATAATGCTACCGTCAATCAAAGCAAGATAAGATGCATAAAAGATAAACATCACATGCAATCAATATAAGTGATATGATATGTCCATCATCATCTTGTGCTTGTGATCTCCATCCTCGAAGCACCGTCGTGATCACCATCGTCACCGGCGCGACACCTTGATCTCCATCGTAGGATCGTTGTCGTCTCACCAATCTCATGCTTCCACGACTATCGCTACCGCTTAGTCATAAAGTAAAGCATTACATCGCGATTGCATTGCATACAATAAAGCGATAACCATATGGCTCCTGCCAGTTGCCGATAACTCGGTTACAAAACATGATCATCTCATACAATAAAATTTAGCATCATGTCTTGACCATATCACATCACAACATGCCCTGCAAAAAACAAGTTAGACGTCCTCTACTTTGTTGTTGCAAGTTTTACGTGGCTGCTACGGGCTTAAGCAAGAACCAATCTTACCTACGCATCAAAACCACAACGATAGTTTGTCAAGTTGGTGCTGTTTTAACCTTCGCAAGGACCGGGCGTAGCCACACTCGGTTCAACTAAAGTTGGAGAAACTGTCACCCGCTAGCCACCTTTGTGCAAAGCACGTCGGGAGAACCGGTCTCGCGTAAGCGTACGCGTAATGTCAGTCCGGGCCGCTTCGTCCAACAATACCGCCGAACCAAAGTATGACATGCTGGTAAGCAGTATGACTTATATCGCCCACAACTCACTTGTATTCTACTCGTGCATATAACATCAACACATAAAACCTAGGCTCAGCCGCCACTGTTGGGTTTCGTAGTAATTTCAAAAAAATTCCTACGCACACGCAAGATCATGGTGATGCATAGCAACGAGAGGGGGAGAGTGTGATCTACGTACCCTTGTAGATCGACAACAGAAGCGTTAACTTGGTTGATGTAGTCGTATGTCTCCACGGCCCGACCGATCAAGCACCGAAACTATGGCACCTCTGAGTTCTAGCACACGTTCAGCTCGATGACGATCCCCGGACTCCGATCCAGCAAAGTGTCGGGGAAGAGTTCCGTCAGCACAACGGCGTGGTGACGATCTTGATGTACTACCGTCCCAGGGCTTCGCCTAAGCACCGCTACAATATTATCGAGAACTATGGTGGAAGGGGGCACCGCACACGGCTAAGAATATGATCACGTGGATCAACTTGTGTCTCTAGTGGTGCCCCGTGCCTCCGT
>NC_041392.1:430091280-430107479 GCF_002162155.2 Triticum dicoccoides | reverse complement strand
GGGGGGCTGGCCGGCCAAGGGGTGGCGCGCCAGGAGGAGTCCTACTCCTTCCGGGAGTAGGACTCTCCCCCCTTTCCTAGTTGGAATAGGATTCACGGAGGGGGGAAAAGAGGAGAGAGAGGAGGAAGGGGCGCCGGCCCCCTCTCCTTGTCCTATTCGGACCAAAGGGGGGAGGGGCACGCGGCCCATCTCTGGCCACCTCTCCTCTCTTCCACTAAGGCCCACTAAGGCCCATATACCTCCCGGGGGGTTCCGGTAACCTCCCGGTAATCCGATAAAATCCTGATTTCACCCGAAACGCTTCCGATATCCAAATATAGGCTTCCAATATATCAATCTTTATGTCTCGACCATTTCGAGACTCCTCGTCATGTCCGTGATCACATCTGGGACTCCGAACAAACTTCGGTACATCAAAATGCATAAACTCATAATATAACTGTCATCGTAACCTTAAGTGTGCGGACCCTACGGGTTCGAGAACAATGTAGACATGACCGAGACACGTCTCCGGTCAATAACCAATAGCGGAACCTGGATGCTCATATTGGCTCCTACATATTCTACGAAGATCTTTTATCGGTCAGACCGCATAACAACATACGTTGTTCCCTTTGTCATCGATATGTTACTTGCCCGAGATTCGATCGTCGGTATCCAATACCTAGTTCAATCTCGTTACCGGCAAGTCTCTTTACTCATTCCGTAATACATCATCCCGCAACTAACTCATTAGTTGCAATGCTTGCAAGGCTTCAGTGATGTGCATTACCGAGAGGGCCCAGATATACCTCTCCGACAATCGGAGTGACAAACCCTAATCTCGAAATACGCCAACCCAACATGTACCTTTGGAGACACCTGTAGAGCTCCTTTATAATCACCTAGTTACGTTGTGACGTTTGGTAGCACACAAAGTGTTCCTCCGGCAAACGGGAGTTGCATAATCTCATAGTCATAGGAACATGTATAAGCCATGAAGAAAGCAATAGCAACATACTAAACGATCGGGTGCTAAGCTAATGGAATGGGTCATGTCAATCAGATCGTTCAACTAATGATGTGATCCCGTTAATCAAATAACAACTCTTTGTCCATGGTTAGGAAACATAACCATCTTTGATTAACGAGCTAGTCAAGTAGAGGCATACTAGTGACACTCTGTTTGTCTATGTATTCACACATGTATTATGTTTCCGGTTAATACAATTCTAGCATGAATAATAAACTTTTATCATGATATAAGGAAATAAATAATAACTTTATTATTGCCTCTAGGGCATATTTCCTTCACCGGGATGAGTGGCTTGCACGCCACCTCGGTCAAGAAGGACCTAAATCCATGACAGCCCTTACTGCTCTAATGACTCGCTTTTGCGCAGGAGAACACAGCTGGCTCGCTTGTAGAAGCAACAACGCCAGCGACTCGGGAACCTCCGAAATCCGAGATGGCAATGGCAAGCCACGATGAAGCAAACACAACAGTCACAATGATAATGACAGATCATGCAACACGGTGGTCAACGCCGGATTCAGCAATCTCAAACCCAGCCAACGGAAAAAGCCATTCAAGGAGAACCAAGACGGACCATCCAACCTAGACAGGATATTGGACCAACCCTGACAGATTCACGGACACCCCAATAAACCAGCTAATCATACCAACAGAAACTGTTGGGTCTTCAAGTAGGCCGGCAAGCTCAACGCCGAACACAATGGGAGGGGGCCACCAGGCAATAGGGACGACAGAAGGGTTCACCAAGCAAATACCGGGGGTCAGAAGCAATTTCCCCCCGATCGATCAATCACGGAGCGGAAATAGCAGTTCAGCTTCCGTTGCCCACTTCATATACCCGCAAAATTTGTACCGCGCATACATCACTACGCACTCAAGATACCATGGGTATTGGCGGAAGCACAATACGGATAAGCCTGCAAACATTCCAGTAACATTTTTTATCTACTTTCCTTTTTCTTTGTTTTCTCTTAAAAACAGGTGACGCAAAGGACAAATCTATAAACTGACTCCATCGGAGTTCGGATCCACCTAAGGGGCTATTCCCGTCAAGGAGTCCCTTCCCTGAGGACAGGCGGCACAGACGTGCGCAGGAGGTCCAAAATTACTTTTTGTAGACCGCACTCTCTATTTCGAGCCTGTGAAATGCCTTTTTCCTCCGCCTTCGACCCCTGGCATATTAAATAGCCGGGGTTGCGGCTTTGTTATCTATATACATGATTGGCACATCTCTCAAGATCCCAGTAAAAATAATCCATTCTTTTCTAAAGGACCGAGTTTTGCCCCTACGGTTGTTTCAAACATACACCTCGGCATAACTTGCCAGGGGCTCGGTATGGGAACAAGCGAGTTGCCGACAAGTCCGAACAGCTCTATAGCGCAGTTCGGCGTCGCGAGTTTGGCCTTATATGCATCAGCTCCGAATCATGTCTTGGGTCAATAGTTGGGTTGCCTGACTCCTGTGCTTGCTATCCTACGTTCCGCTCTATCGGCTAGGGTAGTAAAGGGAGAACTACTGTGATTGTGCTTCCGGTTCACCTGGTTAAGCACCTCAGTAGAGAAAGCCGAAAACTGACTGTCATGATGTCGCGAGAGCCGGTCAACCACTTGATGACTTATTGGAATCTTTAGCGATTCCTCCGTATCACACGAAAGACCTCTTTCCGGTCAAATATGTAAACGCATCGTATGAATAAGCCGCATACATACCAGGGGCTATGTCGTAGACCCGCCATAAAACTCCTATGGCTAAGTGAAAGTGTTAGCGCCCTATAGTCTGGTTGCCTGCTTCGCCGCATTGACACCTCCTTCACGGACCAAGACGTTGGGTCAAGAGTGATCAGATGCTTTTTTGAACATCCCTGTACTTCTTACGAGGGGGCTGAAGCCGACGACTGGAAAACTTTCAGATCATATACAAATAGCCGCACAGGAGGATCAAAAGCCTTTAGGCAAAATCAAAAATATAGACTGATTACAACAATTGTCTTTTTCGTAAAAATTCACTCGAATATTATGCTTTTCGAAGATTGACCCTCTATCAAACGGGCAGCCTCCATGACATCCTCAAAGTAATACTCCGGTGCGTGATGGTCCTTGCCCTTGGGTGGACCCTGCGTTGCAACATCGATGGTCTTCATCTTCCCCAATATGTTTTGACTCGGGAAAAGGCCATCCGTGCACCTTCAATGCATGACGACCACTTCACGGCGTCAATACGTGGCACCGCATCAGGAAGCCGTCGCACCAAGCCAAAATAGCTATTCAAAATCGGCTCAGTCGGCCATAGCTGAAGTATGACGTTCTTCATGGCAGCACCGGACATCCTGTGAAGCTCGGTCCATTGGGACATATGTTCATTTAGCAGCAGAGGGCGTTTCAATACGCCGAACTGTGACCAGAAAAGCTTCTCCATTGCATACCCCTCTTGCGCTTGGTAAAACTGCGCCACATCGGATGAACTCTTCGGAAGGTCCAAAAACACGTCTGGTGAACTCCATACTTGGTTAAGCTGAGCATAATTCGGATCACCGAACTTAGTTTGTAATAAAAAGGGCTTACCAGCCGCAATCTCTCCAGCTTGTCGGATCTCCTCACGGGCTACTCTGGATTCATACCGTGCTTCTCTTGCCTCTCATAAGGCCTTGTCAAGTTCAGCCGTTTTGGCTTCATTTTCCTTCTCAAGAAGTTCACAGCGATTCACAACTTTTTTCAATTCGAGCGCCATCTTGGATATCTTCTCCTTGTCTAGGCGCCGAGCAGCCTGTTCGGCTTTTAACTCAGCCGATGCCTTTTCGGCAGCTACATCACTAAACTGGGCCTGCTCCTTGGCCCGGGCCAGCTCTACCCGAAGTATTTCAACGGCGGCGGCACCATCTGCAGTCATGCATATAACTTTCAGCGTCATGCTTATATCACAAAAATGTACGTAAAGGGACTGCCCCGAATACATACCTTGCGCCTTGTCAAGAAGCCTATTGATTAGCGCAATATCATCCCCGGCCACGTCAAGCTTCCGCTGCAGCTTGGTAATATCTGTAGTCTAGGAAGTAGCCAGGGGGGAGGCAGCCTTTGTTCAAATTAATCGGATTAGTCCTTGAATATTTCTTCTTGATCCTCCATTCGCCTCCCATGGGAAGCCAACCCCGAGTCTCAGGGGCTAGTACCTATACACAGGTGCATCTTTGCAAATAAAATATAGTTGAGAACATTACATCACAAACCTCGAAGCCTCTTAGCAAGGCCACGAAGGCCTCATTCAATCCGCTTTTCGCGGACATGATCTTTTCGACCACCATGCCCATCAAGGTATGATGTTCCTCTAAGACGGACGCATGTCGTAGCATGTTCGTCAACATATCCGGCGCCTCTGGGTCTTCGAAGGCTGACATAGGAGTACGGCCTCCCTTAGAAGGGATCCGTTCATTCATATCCGGCTGCAGACCTGACTGTTCAGGGCCTTCGTTGTCGGTCCTCGAACATTGGGCCACCGAGGTGTTACCTTCGGGTAATGTCTTCATCCTCCCTTGCACCACTTGTTGGTCGGGGGAGACCCTCCGTGACGACACCTCAAAGTCGTCCACCTTATTGGGCGAAGAGGCCGGTGGAGGCGTCTCGCTCTCCATCATTTTGTGGAGAAGCTCCCCCGAGGAAGAGGATCGTTGAAGAAGACTGCGTACCGAACTACAAAAAATATATATGCCAGGCATCATAAGAAAAGAATGGGACATGTTTAAAACATCCTTGTTCACTTACGATTTGGCCTGAGGCTTGTCCTCGTCATGAGACTGCACTTCGGCGTCCTGCAAGCCCAAGCCACCCGACAGAGGCATCTTGCCTCGCTTAGGAGCATGTTCCTCCCAATCTTCGGAGGCGGCCCTTTTCTTCCCATGAGGGGAGAACATAGTGCCCCCCCTTCACTCTTGTCTTCGGATGAGGGAATTTTGATTCCTCCGGACACAATGTCTGATGTACCCTTGGAATAGGGGTCATTTTTGGTCTTTCCACTCTCCACCGCTCCCTCCTTCACACGCATCTGGTACGGTGCCATGGCTAGCATCCTTGTTAAAATAGGATTCGCTGGGCCTTCGGGCAGAGGGGCCGAACACATAATTAGTTCTGACTTCCTTATCCAGCCCTGGAGGAAGATAACCTGCTCAGCACCATATTACGGTATGCGTAGTTACAGAGTGTTTGGAAGACAAGTGCTTACCGGGGTATCCGGACGGTTGAAGTTAAGGCCAGCGTCCTTAGTAGTGTCCGGCCAATGTTTTCGCTTCCCAAAAAACTACTTCCACATCCCTTCGTGAGTGGTGCCGAAGAAGTGTTGGAGGGTTCGTGGTCATTCCAGATTGAGCTCCCACATGCGGCGAGACCTGCGTTGGCAGGGCAGGATTCAGCGAAATAGCATCACTTGAATCACGTTGACAAGATCGATGTCTCTCTCAAGGAGGGTTCAGATGCGGCTCTGTAAAGTCTGCACTTCATCAACTGATCCCCAGTCCAGCCCCTTGTTAATCCATGATGCAAGTTGTGGTGGAGGGCCGGAACGGAACGCAGGAATAGTTGCCCACTTAGTGCTATGGGGTTCCGTGACATAAAACCATTCTCGCTGCCATTGGTGGGAGGCTTCGGTGAAAGAGCCTTTTGGCCAAAGAGTGTTGGTAAGCTTGCTCACTACAGCACCACCGCACTCCACCTGTTCCCCGTCAACCACCTTCGGCTTCGCACTGAAGGTCTTGAGCCATAAGCCGAAGTGTGGGGGGATTCAGAGGAAGGCCTCGCGCGTAATGATAAACGCCAAGACGTGGAGGATAGAGTCCGGGGTTAGATCATGAAAATCTAGTCCATAATAAAACATTAGTCCCCGGACGAAGGGGTGAAGAGCAAACCCTACCCCTCAGAGGAAGTGGGAGATGAATACGATCCTCTCACCAGATCTGGGGGTCGGAATAACCTGTCCTTGAGCAGGAAGCCTGTGGTGGACCTCCGCGGTCAAATATCTGGCCTCTGGAAGCTTTGCGATATCCTCCTATCTAACCGAGGAAGCCACCCATCGGCCTTGAGAGCTGGGTCCGGACATGATGGGGAGGCTTGAAGCAATGAAGTCGAACCTTGGGTGCTAGAACTCGAGGTTGGGAAGGCTGAGGAGAGGTTTGGCATAAAAAGACGGCCCTTAGTTCCTTTATAAAGGCAACGGGTATTGAATGCCTCCTCCTAAGCCTAAGAACCTGCCTATTCGTAAGGAATCTTTCCCGCAGGACGGTTGGGTTACCCACGCTCGTATTGATAAAAATCCCGTAATAAGGGGACACGATCTCCGCTTCAATAAGACGTGCCAATAAAAACCACGCCCCGAAACATGGAATGGCGGGATGGGAAACAATTTGAAATAATGACCGGGAAGCGTGATGTCACGTTACTAAAGTTGTCAGCAGATTGGATTCGTAAAATACTATACTCTCTACGGCTGTGTGTTGCAGATTTGGACACATTTGTTTCGTCCAAAGACTGTTTTGGAGTTCGGAAGGAGGAACCCGTCTTGCAATGCCGAAGACAGATCTATGCGTCGGATACCTTGTCATTGAAGCCAGGTTCAGGGGCTACTGAGGGAGTCCTGGACTAAGGGGTCCTTGGGCGTCCGGCCTGTTAGCCATGGGCCAGACTGATGGGCTGTGAAGATACGAAGAACGAAGACTGCGCCCGTGTCCGGATGGGACTCTCCTTGGCGTGGAAGGCAAGCTTGGCGACAGGATATGTAGATTCCTTTTTTTGTAACCGACCTTGTGTAACCCTAGATCCTCCCGGTGCTTATATAAACTGGAGGACTTAGTCCGGAGAGGGGGAGAATTCATTATCATAGCCATACAAGCTAGACCTCTATGGTTTAGCCATTACGATCTCGAGGTAGATCAACTCTTGTAATACTCATACTCATCAATATCAGTCAAGCAGGATGTAGGGTATTACCTCCATAGAGAGGGCCCAAACCTGGGTAAAACGTCATGTCCCTTGCCTCCTGTTACCATCAACCTTAGATGCACAGTTCGGGACCCCCTACCCGGGATCCGTCGGTTTTGACACCGACAATGGGGACTTGAAGGAGGAGGTATACATGGATATTCTACCTGGGTTCTCGACTTCTCAGACTGTTGGCAAGGTATGCAGGCTAAAGAAAGCTCTTTATGGGCTGAAACTGTCTCCAAGAGCTTGGTTTGACAAGTTTAGACGGGATGTGTGTGACATGGGGTATGGACAATGCAAGTGTGACCATACATTGTTTTACAGACACTGTAAAGAAAAAAATGACCATCCTTGCAGTTTATGTTGATGATATCATTATCACTAGCGATGATGACGTAGAGATAGCAAGGTTAAATAGTGTCTGAGTAAGTCATTCGAAGTTAAAGGTCATGATCGACTCAAGTACTTCCTTGGTATAGAAGTGGCAAGGTCTGGAAAAGGAATAACTCTTTCTCAAAGAAAGTATACCCTAGATCTCCTCTGTAATGTTGGCATGTTGGGTTGTCGAGCTGCTTCAACCCCAATTGATCAAAATCCTAAGGTGACTGCTCGATCAGGTGATCCGGTGGATAAAGAAAGATATCAGCGATTGGTGGGAAGATTGTTGTACTTGTGTCATACACGACCAGACATTGCATTTGTAGTAAGTGTTGTGAGAAGATATATGCATGAGCCTAGAAGTGGACATCTAGAGGTAGTATATAGAATCCTGAGATACTTGAAGGGTTCTCCTAGGAAGGGACTGATATACAAAATTCATGGACATCTTGTTGTGGATGGTTATTGTAATGCTGATTGGGCTAGCTGCCTGGATGATAAGAGATCAACTTCATGCCATTGTGTTTTCATAGGAGGAAATTTAGTGTCTTGGAGAAGCAAGAAACAACCTGTTGTTTCCAAATCAACCGCAGATGCTGAATACAGATTCATATCTCAAGGATTGAGTGAGTTGTTATGGACAAGAAATCTATTAGAAGAGTTGAAGATATTGAAGACCAGTTGTATGAATGTATGGTGTGACAACAAGTCGGCAATTAACATAGCAAGCAACCCAGTTCAACATGATAGAACCCAGTATCGTGGTTAAGTCGGACATGATCAGTGCGGAAATTCAGTGGTACGGTGTTGTGAAAACAGGGATCACCTGCACTATTTTGCAAAAATTAAACCCAGGGGCATCGGCGAGACAAACGACGCCACTACTACATACTCCCTTTGTTCCTTTATAAGGTGTATTTGTTTTTTCAAAGCTGAAACAAGTGCATGTTTGGCCGAGTTCTTGAAAAAATATATAAATACCCAAAATACAAAATTTATATCGTTTGATGCATCATGCAAAGTAGCTTCATATTTTATCTATTATTAGGTATTGCAGATGTTGGTATGTTGTTCTACAATCTCGGTCAGACATTCAAATGGTTGACTTGCACGGAAACCAACACACATTATATTCTAGAACAGATGGAGTATATCGCATAGACACACCTGCATTTCACCATACCACTGGTATTTCGCCAAAATATCAGTGACGTCCTTTTCAAAGCTGGCGCCACAAGTTGTCTGCATTTATAAGGGTTTCCTACTAGTGTTGGCGCCACTGGTTTCGTCGGTGCATTCTTCCGCCCATCCCCTGGCTAGAGCACCGCCAGTGCGTGGCTTCTTCGTGACCTATGTTGATGCTCAGGCGTTGGTCACGGATTCGTCTTCGACTTCTAGGACATGGTTGGTTTCATCCTTGGTGCTCTCATGCACCCTTATGCTTCCCCCGGTTTGTGTTTGTCCACTCCATGACCCCCCTCTTCTATCGCCTGTTGGAGGCTGGTCCAGTGATGTTGAGTAGATGGCCTCAACGCTTGGTTATGTTCGCCTATACTAGTGCAAATGTTTTGCTCAAGGCTCCGAGTTTATGCTACAGTTGTCACCGTCATTATGGTAGTCGATTTTGGATCATGTTGTTTGCGGTTGTATTTACGTTTTGAAGTGGATGGTTTTTGTTCCCATGCCTGTATGCTTTGTTCTAGTCTAGGTTAGGTTCTCTCATCTTTGTACTACTCGATCTCCGACTTTGCGGTTGATGATACTTTTGTTGTTTAGTAAGTGCTTCTATGATGTTGTATGGGTCATGTGTTTTTTGACATTGTATCACCTTCTTTTCTTAGTGAACACACATGCAACTTTGTTGGTTGAAAAAAAATCAGTGTGACATTCCTCCAATGTACGAATGCGCCAAAACGATAGTACTTGACAAAACAAGTAAATGCTCTTAGAATATATGTATACTTTGTTTGGGAAATGATGTTTTTGGTATTTAAGCCTACCATGGCCGTCATCAGGTCATGGGTCGACCCTGCACAACAAGTGTTTAGTGTTGTATAATCCATATCATGCATGTATATATCACCAGTGCATATTGTTGGTCAACCTCCAAGTTCACTTCTGCTGCAAAAGGTGATGTTGCTTTTGTGTATACACTGGACAAGTCTCCTGGTTTTCCCTTATCGGGTAATAATTGTCTGTATTTGGTATTTCTCGTCAGCAACAAGTCGTCTTATTTTCCTAGAGATAGTGCCATGTTGAACCGTGGCAACCATGTCATCAGAAATTTCACACGTGTCATGTGAACACCTTGATTTGCCTAGAGGGATCAGACCAACAGTTGTAGTTCTTGCCCGTGTCTATCTCAAGCCAATTTCACATCATCTTTCCCCCCTTTTGCAACGTAAGGTTGGAAATGAAGGTAGAAACATAGAAGTGAGATAGAAGCGTGGCTCTCAGCCCCATACTATCTACTCCTCGTCGTCCTAAAATCTCAGGCGGCACTTGGCATCAGTGTAATCTAATATAAAGCTATTTAACTTAGAAGTGTATCTTACCAGCCATCAACAATTTTTGGTCGGAAACTAAACGACGGGCAGAGATGTGTATTTTTCTAGGGCTATTTAAAAGAAAAACGATAATGTAAACATGGCCTTATGAAAGTTTAGAGTTTTTCTTTTCTTTTTCTGAGCTGAGGAACCGAGAGATCTTACACAAGATATGCTGATTTTTTTGTAGATGAGGTTATGCTGACCCTAGAGAGGGACAAAAAAAATGAATGGTTGTTCATTGCTGCTTGGAGAGAAGCAAAACATAAATTCGTTTGTGAGTGAGTGTCAAGGTCAAACCCTAGTAGGGTTCCAATGTCAATATCAAAGGTAGTCCTGCCCTGAAACAAAAAATATTCCATGAACATCACATGCATGGAGTTGTCTCGTCACTTCACTGCTTTGCGGCACAAGCACTTCCAAATGCATATGAGATTTGCTCGAATAGAAGTCCAACAGTTACGGAAGATAAGGACATAGTTTTCTCATGCAAATGAACGCTATGCATCGCTAATGCGGGATCAATCTAGGAATATATAGTGAAAAATAGTCATGCACATCAATGAACATACATACCTTTCGCCCAAGTTGATGATCAATGTTCTTCCTTGGATAGTGTTGCAAAAAGGAATTAATTTGGAAACCTTCGAAGGTGGTGACTGGGGGCGAACTCTACGTGCATGACACCCTTTTATCACCAATATTCTATTTTTTAGAGAACATTTACCGGAACTATTCTCAGGAACATATTTGATACCATGAAAAATTCCTTTGATGCAGATGTTTTACTCCCTTGTAACATAACGGAAAAGCAGTTCCAACATGGACACCAACTTAAATGTACCAGGTTAGGATAGGCCTGACTTTGCAAAGTGCGGATTTCAAGCCATCTTAAAGCACGACTTTCTAACCATGAAGGCAAAAAAATGAATGAATTTAGTTAGCAATTTTTGGAGGTGGTTACACGTGAAGAAATATGCATATGACACCTCTCATGGATCGCGTTTGACTTTAAAAAACATATTTTTTTGAAGATTATTATTAGAAATCAATTGACCATGAGAAGGCGGCAGCTTGAGTCTTGACCATAGAGACCAACTTAATCTTTTTTCGTGACCTTTTTCCCCAAGGTTGCGATCGCTTCAACTCCAGCTCGGCTCGACCCAGTGTTTAAATAATAGCCACAACCCCGCGAAGAGCCTATCCGATTGACACATGCGCGAAAGAGGAAAACAAACAACTGTAAAACAAGAAGAAGAGAAGTGGCACGTCCTCTTTCTTTTTATAGGAGTGTCACCTGCTATTTTACAACTACCTCTGTTCCTGAGTGTAAAACATTTTGACAGCTCAAATGGGTGTACCAAACTAGGAATGCCAACCCGTCAAGAAAATATAAACAAGGCATGCCAAAGTACAGCGGGAGAAGGAGCGGGCACGACCCACTGACAAGGTGACAAGCAAGCTCGGTGTGCATCGAATCCCCGCACCGCTGGCCGCCAGGTACCTGACAACGCATCGCGGTCCGGCCACTGCGCCATTGACAAGCCAGCACTCCCCCTGGCTGACATGGCGTGCGCCGCAGCAAGGCTACGACATGGCATGGCAAGGCATTGGTGCCCCCGTCCGATGCTGTGGTGTAGTGGGATGGTAGAGATGCCCCCTCGTGGTTCCGAGCTGCCGGAAGACGCAACCGAGTTGTGGAGGTCGCCGTCGTCGATCGCATCGCCGTAAAAATTCTACTCTAATACTTTTTCTGCTGCTTTATTTGGTGGGTGGGCCTCCGCTCCTATTCGGCCATGCATCTGGAGACATGCACCCAATGGATCCGTCCATCTCGTGGCGAATTGCTCTTTTTGGGGTGGCACCTGGTCGATCGACCCACGCGATGCCTTTGACCTCACTAGCTCCTGCTGGCTCCTCCGCTGGCTACTTGACCTGTGGAATATTTCGATAGGTTGGAGACCTTCCCGAATCCCGATAGGAGCATATAACAATAACAAACATATAAAAGAGGACATCTTATAAGTTAGAAAATGTGTGGGTTCGGATGGGTACGAGCCAAGAGAAAATAAATGTCATTGACACAATTTCTTTCGAATGTGAACGCGGAGTGGATTTATAGCACGCGGTGGCGCGTAAATTGTGGCCACCGATCTGCGCCAAGACCAATCTTGTTTGTATATTTCATATATTCGCTGACGTATATCAGTACACATATAACTGTATTCGCATCATAAAGCGAAAACATTATACCTGTTCTGTGGGTCCGTTTTCTAATGGACAGACATTTCGATAAACAGTTCCTGTAACAAGTGTCCACTAAAATGGTAGCCTTGTGCTGAAATCGTTCAGCGTGTTCTTTTCTTTCCTTGTATGTTCTTTAAGTATCCGCTGTTTCTCTTCTTAGAACTATTGCGTTCTAACAGAACCGCTGTAGACAAGAAGCGATCCAAACTATTCTGTTGTGAATCGCTCACAGACGACAACGGCTGAACGACAGTAGATGACATATTCTGTAAGCTTATCCGGCACAGATTAGTTGATGATGTATGTTTGTTGTTCTTCGAATGTTCTTGTAAGCACAAGTTCTGCATATGGTTGCCGGGTATTCAATCTTTTTTTTCCATTTAGGGGCCTGATGGTTCCACTGCGGCGTGAGAAGTGAACATTAGCGATTGCGATGGTAATTCGTGACAGCGCGGAATCAACCAAGGTATGAGAAAAAGGGCGGCTGTATGTACTTCTAATTCGCCATGCAGCGGCTATGGCTGCAGCAGCGGCCACGGCTAGGTGAGGACCAGCGAACAAGGGCGACACTGCAATCCGGAAGCCGGTTCTCCCAATCGAAGTGGTCGGGAGTCAGCGGAACGCCCCGCTCGCTGCCTCGCTGGCAAGATGGAGCCGATTCCCTTGCAGAGAGTCAGCGGGATGCTCGCGTGCCGACGAGACGGAGCGGAAGGTCGTCCGCCGCGCTCACACGATGGGATTCCCGTGCGCTGGAAGAGGGAGGGGACTCGATATGGTGCACACGTGTAGTAGTGTTGCCCTGGAGTACCTCCCTGGTGCGTGTTGTGACTCCGACGACATACTTGTCAAAGATCAGGTTATGTCGGAGCTACGATCCCGTGATCTGAGGTTCACCGGCGGCAACCATCTCCATATCCGTTAGGTGGTTCTCCGCTCGGACGCGCGGGTGGTGCACTATGGTCCTACAATACAGCAAGGGCGGCGAAGCAAGAGGCAGTGCATGATGGTGTAGTCAGACAGATCTACCACCGACTGCCACTTGTGAGGATGATGCGGTGCTGCCAGAACGTCCTGAGGGATTTTGGCGGTGCCCATAACCTTCCTTCATTGTCGACTTCATGGCGTGTGCAACGCTGCTGAAATAGCGGAAAGTGAAAGTGGAAACACAAGATTACTTCAGTTTGGTGGTGCTTCTCGACTATGTCGTCTCGATCTCCAGGATGAAAACCTTAGGTCTTATCCTACTTGGTTATACCTAGCATGGCAGTGTTTTTCGCCGCTACCTTGTTGAAGGCATTGCTTGAAACTAGCTCAGACTTTATCTTCAGGGTGAAAACCCACGATCTAGCCTTTATTGGTTGGATCCAGCAACGGCGGTGCTTCAGCGTCGTTTCCTTTGTGAAGGCGTTGTTTCTGAAGAACCGTTCTTGTAGTCCGTGTGTTGTAAAGAGCAGGTTGGTGACCATGGTCATTGTTTTTCCTTGTCCTCTGTTTTGTTCACTTTGTTTTTTCTTTTCTTTTTTATTCTAGGCATAGCTTTGGTCTTTTATGACTTTGCTATTTGCCGGCTGACGTTTTTTTGTATGTTAGTATTGACTATGTACATCTTAATTATGTAAAGACCGGGTGTATATTCATTGTACATGTATCCCCTTGATGCTACATTATGAATCAATAAAAACTATCCTTTATCGAAAAGAAGTCGGACATTTGGCTTAGCCAATCTTGCTGGTAAGGGAAAAATTGGGGCTGAATCTTAGACCACAAATAATCACGTAATCACGTACCGTCTGTAGTATGAATCTAGGAAGTGCTTGTAAGTACCGGAATTAAAACGAAACTTGGGCAGTATTTTAGTTACGACGACAAGAACTAGGCCATTATGTTAGTTAAGGAAAATGAAACTTACAACACATCTATTGTTTTGTACCCTTAGAAGAATTCAGATCACAGAGTTATTAAATATTTGTACCACCTAAATCTGAAATACGGATTGTTATATCAAAAAAGTTAGATGCACTAGATATGTTTGTAAAACGTGATTTAAGTTCACGTAAAATAGTTACTAAATTTAACATGAACGTTACATACAAAAGAGAGTTACATTATGAACTTGACTTCTGATACTTTAATTTATTTATAAATATATTGTATAAATTTAGACAAAATCCATTGACTGATACGCTCAATGCAAAACTAAATATATGCATCTCTAGTCCTAATGAAGCAGTTGATAGCCTGATACTCCGGTTTTATTTTTGTCCAGTTTTATTTCCTCCCACCTCCCACCACCCCTCCCATTGATTTTTCTTCTTCTCATTAAAAAAACCAAATCCCAGTAAACAGAGATCTTGTTTCGTGCTTGCTTTGACAGATGTTGATTCATTTTAATCATGCAGATAATAGGTAATTAAGAATTTAGATCGCACCATATATGTGAGATCACCTTCCTAAAATATAGACATAATATTTTTCTCGATAACCTTTCAAAACAAAATGAGATATTTATCAGTAAGATATCATTAATCCCATGCACTATGCTATTTATTATTATTGTTATCTCTACTATTAATTGACAATCACAAATTTCCTAATATAACAAAAATAATATTTTTTTCTTATGGGCGTATGCATCCGCGCGCCTCTGCGAAGGGACGCCGTCCGCGAAGCCACGGAGGATGCCGTAGCCGGGCCTGATATCGGGGCGATACTCAAGAATGTCAGGGTGTGCATCATGGCGTCAAGGAAGGCCGTGGTGGAAGGCGAGTCGTTAGACCGCCAGGTACATGCGTTCGTGGATGCGGTCATATTATATTTCCTATCAGTCGTACAAACAACCAGACAGGCTACATTCTCAAATCAAGTGTGATCATTCAAATGATAAGAAATTCGTTAAAAGAATGTGTTTTATAATACTTGGTAGTCGTCGTCGTTCGTAATAGACATGCATGTAAAAATATTCTAGAAATCAAGCGCAGAATCAATTTGTAAAGCAAACCATTAATGCAAATAATTAGCTAGAGAGTTAATTATGTATGCTCTTAATTAGGTTCATTTAAATAGGAATTATTTTTTGCACCTAATCAATTTGGAAATCGAATGATTAATGCAATCAATTAATTAGGTAGACACTTAATTATGCCTACACATAATTAGAAGTAGTGATTTTTCCTCAATTAGGAAGATAACTAATTGATTTAGTTGGCAGTTAAGTAGGCATGTAGAGAACTGAATACAGTAGGCATATCATCTTAAGATTTACAAAGTTACCGTAGGCGCCTCGTCGTTGACGAAAACGTCTCCTCTCACTAAAAGCACATCGCCAAAAATTCGAAAATAAATCCAGAAATAATGCAAGCATCAAGACTTGAACCCTGGTTGTAACACTCCGGATGTAACTTTCCCTATTTGTACTTCAACTCTTGCCGTTTCCGGCGTTAAGTTATTTTATTTTCTCGGGTTCGGGTTTTTGTCTCCGGTGTTGTTATCGTTGTCATGCATCTCATATCATGTCATCATGTGCATTGCATTTGCATACATGTTCTACTCATGCATTCGAGCATTTTCCCCGTTGTCCGTTTTGCATTCCGGCGCTTCGTTCTCCTTCGGTGGTCATTTCTAGCTTTCTTTCGTGTGTGAGGATTAAACATTTCCAGATTGGACCGAGACTTGCCAAGCGGCCTTGGTTTACTACCGGTAGACCGCCTGTCAAGTTTCGTACCATTTGGACTTCGTTTGATACTCCAACGATTAACCGAGGGACCGAAAAGGCCTCGTGTGTCTTGCAGCCCAACACCCCTCCAATTTGGCCTAAAACCCACCAAACTCTGCTCCATGTCCTAGAGCGTTCGATCACGATCGCGTGGCCGAAAACCGCACCTTATTTGGACTCTCCTAACTCCCTCTATGTCTATATATATCACCCCCTCCGAAATTCACGGGTCTTCCCTCCCCCCTAAACCCTATATCCATCCGCCGCCACCGACGGACGTGTCCGAACGAGGCCGGACAACGTCCGCCCAGCCCCGCCGCTGCCACGTGGCGCCGCG
>NC_041392.1:430067722-430090792 GCF_002162155.2 Triticum dicoccoides | reverse complement strand
CGCCTCCGCGCCGCCCGGAGCCGGCCTCGCCTCCCCCCCGTCCGGCCAGCCCTCTGACGAGAAGCTCCGGCGAGAGCTCCGGCCACCTCGGTTCGCGCGCCGCCTGGATCTCAGATCTGAAATTCCTAACCCTAGGTCGCTTTTTCTCTCCAAGTCCTTAGAATTTTTACTCCAAGTGCCCATGTTCGCGGCCCCGTAACTTTGCATCCGTAGCTCCGATTTGGGCATATAGCATATCAAAATGTTCATCTCGGAGAGTACATCATTTCATTCATTGCATCATTTTCATTTGAGCTCATCTTGATGCCCGAAATGCTGTTAGAAGAGGGCTACTTGAGATAATTGTCAGATCTGCTACTCCGTTTACCACTTTTGTCATTTTTGCCATGATTATTGTGTGCATGATATGCCCGTGAGTTCTACATATGTTTTGTTAAGGGTTTTGTCATCTTTCCAGAGGTGCAACCCATGCATTTTTAGGATGTGTATGGTGACTTGTGCAAGGTTGCAAAGTGGTGCACTTGCTAATTCTGTTTTCAGGGACTTAGTGATTTCACTAAGTCCTGGGATTGTTTATCTCACGATGCCATATGTTCTTGTTGTTTCCTAGTGATCCGTGCCTCTTTTGAGGATGAGCAGTAAGGGAGTTTTGTTAACCTTGTAGTGCTCTATCCATCCATGTCTTTGTTTGCAATTATGGAGCATCCTAGCTTGAGTCAATCGAGCTCTACTTTTACTACTTTGTGAATCTGGGCAGATCGTCAATTTGTTTGCGATTTTGCGATATTATTGTAGTTGATCCGTGCATGCTATGCCATTGTTCTTGACATGTATAGCTTGTATTTTGTGCCTTCTTTAGGGATGTATGCTTGTATTGCCATGACTTGCACCGTGGTGAGTGCATCGAGCTCGTAAACATGCCTTCGTGAGTTATATTTCAGCATGTCCCAGTTTTCACTAAGTCTGAAAACTGATTATGTTTTTGCTATGTTCGTGTGCTTGTTAGTATATTTTGTGATCCCTTTTGGCTCAAGGTCACTAAGGGACTTTTGTTAAGCTTGTTGAGTAGCTCCATGCCATGTCTTTCGTTGTCATGTTCAGGTCCTGTAGCATGTTGTTTTGTTGCTCCGAAGAGGGCTATATGATCTGAAATTCCAGACAAGTGTTAATTTCACTAAGTCTGAGATCTGTTTGTCATTTGCATTTTTGCCATGCTTGTTTGAACCTGTTAATGGATGAATTGGCCGTAGCTTAGTGCTAGACTTTTGTTAAGCATCTTGTGTGCATCCCTGCCATGTATTTTGTTGTCTTGTTTGGGTGCTGTAGCATGTTCATTTCATTGCATTTAGATGCCTACTTTCTGTAAATCGCAGACCGGTGTCAATTTTGAATCGCTTGCCATTTCCAAACCGTAACTCCGATTCCGGCGTTCTTTATATCGTTTTCAAGTGATTTCATCCCATCTTTCTAGTGGCACATTTGGATTCCCAAGTTGAGGCCAGGTTCATGCATTTCCTGTCATATCTTGCATTTTGCATCCTGCATCGCATCCCGCATAGCATATCATCATTTCATCATATTGCTTGATCTTGCACGTGGTTGATTGTATCCTTGTTGCTTGTTTGTCTTGTTTGGGTAGATCCGGGAGACGAGTTTGCTTTCGAGGATCCAGTCAACTCTGACAACTATGCAGGCAAGATGATCATACCCTCGAAATCACTACTATCTTTGCTATGCTAGTTTGCTCGCTCTTTTGCTATGCCATTGCTACGATGCCTACCACTTTCTTGCAAGCCTCCCAAATTGCCATGTCAAACCTCTAACCCACCATTGTCCTAGCAAACCGTTGATTGGCTATGTTACCGCTTTGCTCAGCCCCTCTTATAGCGTTGCTAGTTGCAGGTGAAGATTGGAGGCCGTTCCTTGTTGGAACATCATTTATTTACTTGTTGGGATATCATTATATTGCCATGTTATCTTAATGCATCTATATACTTGGTAAAGGGTGGAAGGCTCGGCCTCTCGCCTAGTGTTTTGTTCCACTCTTGCCGCCCTAGATTCCGTCATATCGGTGTTATGTTCCCGGATTTTTGCGTTCCTTACGCGGTTGGGTTATAATGGGAACCCCTTGACAGTCCGCCTTGAATAAAACTTCTCCAGCAATGCCCAACCTTGGTTTTACCATTTGCCACCTAGCCTTTTCCCTTGGGTTTCGCGGACTCAAGGGTCATCTTATTTTAAACCCCCCTGGGCCAGTGCTCCTCTGAGTGTTGGTCCAACCTAGAGCACCGTGCGGGGCCGTCCCTTGGCAACTTGGGTTACGTTGGCTCCCGTACGCTTAGCTTATCCGGTGTGCCCTGAGAACGAGATATGTGCAGCTCCTATCGGGATTTGTCGGCACAGCGGGTGGTGTTGCTGGACTTGTTTTACCATTGTCGGAGTTGTCTTGAAGTACCGAGATACCGAGTCTGATCGGAATGTCTTGGGAGGAGGTCTATTCCTTCGTTGACCGTGAGAGCTTGTCATGGGCTAAGTTGGGACTCCCCTGCAGGGATTGAACTTTCGAAAGCCGTGCCCGCGGTTATGGGCAGATGGGAATTTGTTAATGTCCGGTTGTAGATAACTTGAACCTTAATTAATTAAAATGAATTAACAGAGTGTGTTACCGTGATGGCCTCTTCTCTGCGGAGTCCGGGAAGTGGACATGGTGTTGGAGTAATGTTTGCGCAGGTTGCTCTCTAGTTTTCTCGCTCGTGCTTTGCCTCCTCTTCTCGCTCTCTTTTGCGAATAAGTTAGCCACCATATTTGCTAGTCGCTTGCTGCAGCTCCACTCATATTTTTACCTTGCCATACCTATAAGCTCAAATAGTCTTGATCGCGAGGGTGCGAGATTGCTGAGTCCCTGTGGCTCACAGATTACTATTACACCAGATGCAGGGCCTGATGATTCCGCTCCAGGAGACGCGTATGAGCTCAAGTGGGAGTTCGATGAAGACTCTCAACGATATTATGTTTCCTTTCCCGATGATCAGTAGTGGTGCCCAGTTGGGGGTGAACGGGACCGTTGTCGCATGTTGGGTTCTCTTTTATTTTGGCGCCGTAGTCGGGCCATGAGTGTTTGGATGATGTAATGCTATTTATGTACTTGATTGACGTGGCGAGTGTAAGCCAACTATGTTATCCCCCCTTTTGTTATCATTACATGGGATGTTGTGAAGATTGCCTAACTTGCGACATATGCCTTCAATGCGATTATGTCTCTAAGTCGTGCCTCGACACGTGGGAGCTATAGTCGCATCGAGGGTGTTACAAGTTGGTATCAGAGCCTTCCCCGACCTTAGGAGCCCCATTGCTTGATCGTTTTTAGCGGCTGATTTGTGTCTAGAAAAATGTTTTGAGTCATTTAGGAATTATATATCGAAGAGATTAGGAATTCTTTTTACTTCCCAGTCTCCTCATCGCTCTGGTAAGGCATCGTGACGTAGAGTTTTGACTCTTCTCTTCTCGAATTTCACTAAAAAAAATTTGTAGGATCACGCGGGTATCTTGGAATCGTTCCGATGGTTTTATGATGAGAACATTGTCTTGGTGCCTCCTGTCAGGGGTTTAGTGGAAGTGTCCCGGGGAGTTGAGCTCTAAGGTGTTGTCATCATAATTTTATCGTTGCAGTTCTGGAATACCTGAGTTTAGTACGCCGACATCGAAAATCTCTTTTATGCAGTTCGTTGGTGAGATAACCTCGACGCCACCCAGTACTGGGGCGGGAGTTCGGGAGTATCACCATAACTTGTATAACGGATGCTTTTTGAAGGTTGAGGTAGATGGTTTCCGAAGGTTTCTTGGTTATGTGTTGAAGGATGGATACAGCTGGATGTAGGATTTGCTAGTTTGGGTGAGATATTATGCTTCCCCTGTATCCCCAACACCTGATTGCATAACCAGAAAAGTTCGGGAGTTTCATAGGTGGGAATTCTAGTAGCTCTAGTTCTTCTTCCACGGATATTGGTTTGAGATTGGGATTTCTTACCGATTATTCGTTCTTGATCCGTACCTTGTTGATTTATTTCTCTGCCTTAATTCTGCGTGGCTTCTCAATTTATGGATATGTGACCATTTCAAGAGGAATGCATTCGTTCATTTTGTTTGGATGTGAAGACTATATGTTGCAATTTTCATTCCGTTGGATTCAGCTTCAATATTTATCTGTCAATGTGCTAATGGTGGTCAACCTCTTCAGGATGGCTCCTCCAACGCGCACGACTCGGAATCCTGATCCGCCACCACCTCCACCTCCTCTGGAGGCATGGCAAGCTGTGATGGCTGGAACCAATGCAAACACACAGCTGATCATGCAAATTGTTCAAGAGCGCAATCAAGGCAGTCAAGGGAATCAAGGCAGCAATCAGAGTCACTTTGCTACACTCAACCAGTTCCTTGCTAACGGGCCAAAGACTTTCAGCAATTGTGTTGAGGCAACCGATGCTGACGATTGGCTTGTGGATCTGCAAGCATTTCGAGTGCAGTAACGTCAGGCCTGAGGACTTTGTCAAGTTCGCTTCCTTCCAACTCAAAGATCAAGCTGCAGAATGGTTCCAGCAGTACAAGGACTCCAGAGGTGGACGTGTTATCACTTGGGATGATTTCCGTCGAGATTTCCGAGCTCATCATATTCCCCAGAGTGTGGTTGAAAGCAAGCGTGAGGAATTCCACAATCTCAAGCAAGGCTCTTTGTCTATCTATGACTACAACAAGTTGTTCCAGAAGCTCGCCCGCTTTGCCAAGCAGGACGTCCCGGATGAGAAGACCATGATATATCAGTTCAGGGGTGGTCTCAGAGAAGAAATTCAGCTCGCTCTTGTCCTCTTCGAGCCCTTGAGATACAATGAGTTCTACAACATGGCACTGAAGCAAGAGGCTGCTTAGTTGAGGTGTGATGCTTCCAAGAAGCGAGTCAGAGATGTTACTCCTTCTTCCTCTACTCAAGTGGCCAAGCAGCAGAAGTTTTGGCTTCCTCCTCCTCCGTTCCGTCAGCCGTATCAGCAGAAGAGCAAAGGTGGCAGTGGTTCTTCCCACCTACCCAACCCTGGCTTTCAGAACAAGACTTCGTCTCAAGCTCCAAGATCGAGTGCTCCGTGTCACCGCCCGCTTTCAGAGGTCACGTGCAACAAGTGCCAACAGAAGGGTCACTATGCCAACAAGTGTCTCAACCAGAGGCGTCTTCCTCCTCCTCCTCCTGTCAGATCGACAAGTACAACTGTGGTCAAGCATAACCCCAAGCATGCCAGGGTTAATTTGATGAATGCAGCTCAGGCAGAGAACTCGTCAGATGTGATCATGGGTATCTTTCCAGTTAACTCTTTTCCAGCAAAAGTTCTTTTTGACACTGGTGCATCGCATTGTTTCATGTCAAGATCATTTGTTTCCAAGCATGACTTCGTTTCACAAATGTTGGGTAAACCTATGGGAGTGGTTTCTCCGGCTAAGTCTATGAGGGCTATTTCAATAGTCCCGAATGTTTCTATCATGATGGGTGATTTCAAGTTCCTGGCTTCTCCAATGGTTCTTGATAACTCGGATATTGATCTTATTCTCGGAATGGATTGGCTTTCTAAGCACAAGGCTCAGCTTGATTGTGCAGCCAGGCAGATTCAATTGACTCATTCGTCTGAGGATGTAATTGTCTTTGCCGCTCATGATGATACTATCCGTCTGTTTTCTCTCAGTGAGAAGGGTGAATTGGATGCCATCTCTCAAATTCCAGTCGTTTGTGAATATCAAGATGTCTTTCCAGAAGAGCTCCCAGGAATGCCTCCGCACCGGCCAGTTGAATTCGTTATTGATCTTGAGCCTGGTACGGAACCGGTGTGCAAACGTCCTTACAAGCTCGGACCTGAAGAGTTGAAGGAGCTGAAGAAGCAACTCGATATGCAAGAGAAAATGGGTCTCATCCGGCCTAGTTCTTCTCCGTGGGGTTGTGGTGTTCTTTTTGTAAAGAAGAAGGATGGAACGGACCGACTTTGTGTTGATTACCGTCCAGTGAACAAGAAGACCATCAAGAACAAATACCCTCTTCCCAACATCAATGAGCTGTTCGAACAACTCAATGGTGCCCAAGTATTCTCCAAGCTTGATCTCCGTATGGGTTATCACCAGATTCGCATTCGTGAAGAAGATATTCCCAAGACAACATTCAGAACAAGCTTTGGTTCATATGAATACACAGTCATGTCTTTTGGCCTCGCCAACGCTCCTCCGACATTCTCTCGCATGATGAACTTCATCTTCAACGCCTACACCAATGACTTCATTTTGGTTTATCTCGACAACATTCTGGTTTTCTACAAGAACAAGGAAGATCATGCCAAGCATTTGCGTTTGGTTCTCGATAAGCTCAGAGAACATCAGTTCTACGCCAAGTTCTCCAAGTGTGAATTTTGGCTTGATGAGGTTCTTTATCTTGGTCATATCATCTCTGCCAAGGGCATTGCCGTGAATCTTGAGAAGGTGTCTGCAATTGTGAATTGGGAACCTCCTCAGAATGTGAAGCAACTCCGTAGTTTTCTCGGTCTCGCAAGCTATTGCTGAAGATTCGTTGAAAACTTTTCTAAGATCGCGAAGCCTCTCTCAAATCTTCTTCAGAAGCACGCCAAGTACGTTTGGTCTCCGGAGTGTGATATTGCTTTCAACACTTTGAAAGAGAAATTGATCACTGCTCCAGTTCTGACTCCGCCTGATGAATCCAAGCCGTACGAGGTCTTTTGTGATGCCTCTCTCCAAGGTCTTGGCGCAGTATTGATGCAAGAGAAGAAAGTTGTTTCTTATACATCTCGCCAGTTGAAGCCTAATGAGAAGAACTACCCCACTCATGATCTCGAGTTGGCGGCAGTTGTGCATGCTCTTTTGACTTGGAGACATCTTCTATTGGGAAGAAAAGTGGACATTTTCACTGATCACAAGAGTCTCAAGTACATCTTCACTCAGCCTAATCTCAACCTCAGGCAAAATCGATGGGTCGAAATGATTCAAGAGTATAATCCGAGTATCGAGTATACTCCAGGCAAGGCCAATGTGATTGCTGACGCTTTGAGCAGAAAGGCTTACTGCAACAGTCTGATTCTTAAGCCTTATCAACCCGAGCTTTGTGAAGCTTTCCGCAAACTTAACCTGCAAGTTGTTCCTCAAGGTTTCCTCGCCAACCTTCAAGTTTCTCCTACCTTGGAAGACCAGATTCGCCAAGCCCAGCTTCTTGATGCTATGGTGAAAAAGGTGAAGATTGGGATTGCCAAGAGTCAGTCCAAGTACAAGTGCTACCGCCTTGATGACAAGGACACTCTCTTCTTCGAGGATCGTATTGTTGTGCCCAAAGGTGACCTCCATAAAGTAATCATGAACGAGGCTCACAATTCTCTCTTCTCCATCCACCCTGGGAGCACGAAGATGTATCAGAACCTCAAGCAAGCTTATTGGTGGACTCGAATGAAGCGCGAGATCGCTCAATTCGTGAATGAATGTGATGTCTGCAGAAGAGTGAAGGCAGAACACCAAAGGCCAGCAGGTCTCCTCCAACCTCTTGCCATTCCAGAATGGAAGTTTGACCACATTGAAATGGACTTCGTGACTGGTTTTCCAAAGTCCAAGCGTGGCAATGATGCTATATTCGTTGTCATTGACAAACTCACCAAAGTGGCTCACTTTCTGCCTATCAAAGAGTCGATCACTGCAGCTCAATTGGCGCAACTTTATACCTCTCGTATTGTCTCTCTGCACGGTATTCCTCAAGTGATCTCTTCAGACCGTGGCAGCATCTTTACCACGAATTTTTGGGATTCTTTTTAGAAGGCCATGGGCACCAACATCCGCTTCAGCACAGCTTTCCATCCTCAAACAACCGGTCAAGTCGAGCGTGTCAACCAGATTCTTGAAGATATGCTCAGGGCTTGTGTGATCTCCTTTGTCATGAAGTGGGAGGATTGTCTTCCTTATGCTGAATTCTCCTACAACAACAGATGTCAAGCAAGTTCGGGCAAGGCCCCTTTTGAAATTCTGTATGGCAGGAAGTGCCGTACCCCTCTCAACTGGTCTGAAACCGGTGAACGTCAGCTTTTGGGTAATGACTCAATCACAGAAGCAGAAGAAATGTGCAAAGTCATTCGAGATAACCTCAAAGCAGCCCAATCCCGCCAGAAGAGCTACTATGATAGTAAGCACCGTGATTTGGCTTTCGAGATCGGAGATCATGTTTACCTCCGTGTCTCTCCTATGAAAGGTACTCGTCGCTTCGGTATCAAAGGGAAGCTTGCCCCTAGATACGTGGGACCTTTCAAGATTGTCAGCAAGAGAGGCGACCTCGCCTATCAACTCGAGCTTCCTTCAAACTTTGCAAATGTTCATGACGTGTTCCATGTCTCTCAGCTTCGAAAGTGCTTCAAGACTCCTGACCGCACCGTCAACTTCGAGGACATTGAGCTCCAAGAAGATCTCTCTTATCGTGAGCACCCAGTTGCTATTCTTGAAGAGACTGAACGCAAGACTCGCAACAAGTCAATCAAATTTCTCAAAGTCAAGTGGTCACACCATTCCGACCGTGAAGCTACCTGGGAACGCGAGGATCACCTCCGTTCTGAGTACCCGGCGTTCTTTCAGTCCTAGATCTCGGGACGAGATCCTTTCGTAGTGGTGGAGTGTTGTAACACCCCGGATGTAACTTTCCCTATTTGTACTCCAACTCTTGCCATTTCCGGCGTTAAGTTATTTTATTTTCTCGGGTTCGGGTTTTTGTCTCCGGTGTTTTTATCATTGTCATGCATCTCATATCATGTCATCATGTGCATTGCATTTGCATACATGTTCGTCTCATGCATTCTTGCATTTTCCCCGTTGTCCGTTTTGCATTCCGGCGATTCGTTCTCCTCCGGTGGTCATTTCTAGCTTTCTTTCGTGTGTGGGGATTAAACATTTCCGGATTGGACCGAGACTTGCCAAGCGGCCTTGGTTTACTACCGGTAGACCGCCTGTCAAGTTTCATACCATTTGGACTTCGTTTGATACTCAACGGTTAACCGAGGGACCGAAAAGGCCTCGTGTGTGTTGCAGCCCAACACCCCTCCAATTTGGCCCAAAACCCACCAAACTCTGCTCCATGTCCTAGAGCGTTCGATCACGATCGCGTGGCCGAAAACCGCACCTCATTTAGACTCTCCTAGCTCCCTCTATGTCTATATATATCACCCCTCCGAAATTCACGGGTCTCCCCTCCCCCCTAAACCCTAGATCCATCCGCTGCCACCGACGGACGTGTCCGGACGAGGCCGGATAGCGTCCGCCCAGCCCCGCCGCGGCCAAGTGGCGCCGCGCCACTCACCCGCCGCCGCGCGGCCCGGGGAGCCCGGAGCCGGCCCCCGAGGCCCATCGCGCCGAGCCGCCCGCCGCCGCCTCCACGCGCCGTGCCACCGCCACTGCGCTGCAGCCGCCTCCTCCCCGCGCCGCCACCGCCGCCCGCAGCCGCCATCGCCGCCGCCCGCAGCCACCGCCGCCTCCGCTCGCAGCCGCCGCCGCCTCCGCCCGTAGCTGCCGCCGCCTCCGCGCCGCCCGAAGCCGCCTCGCCTCCCCCCCGTCCGTCCAGCCCTCCGACGAGAAGCTCCGGCGAGAGCTCCGGCCACCTCGGTTCGCGTGCCGCCCGGATCTCAGATCTGAAATTCCTAACCCTAGGTCGTTTTTTCTCTCTAAGTCCTCAGAATTTTTACTCCAAGTGCCCATGTTCGCGGCTCCGTAACTTTGCATCCGTAGCTCCGATTTGGGCATATATCATATCAAAATGTTCATCTCGGAGAGTACATCATTTCATTCATTGCATCATTTTCATTTGAGCTCATCTTGATGCCCGAAATGCTGTTAGAAGAGGGCTACTTGAGATAATTGTCAGATCTGCTACTCCGTTTAGCACTTTTGTCATTTTTGCCATGATTATTATGTGCATGCTATGCCCGTGAGTTCTACATATGTTTTGTTAAGGGTTTTGTCATCTTTCCAGAGGTGCAATCCATGTATTTTTAAGATGTGTGTGGTGACTTGTGCAAGCTTGCAAAGTGGTGCACTTGCTAATTCTGTTTTCAGGGACTTAGTGATTTCACCAAGTCCTGGGATTGTTTATCTCACGATGCCATATGTTCTTGTTGTTTCCTAGTGATCCGTGCCTCGTTTGAGGATGATCAGTAAGGGAGTTTTGTTAACCTTGTAGTGCTCTATCCAGCCATGTCTTTGTTTGCAATTATGGAGAACCATAGATTGAGTCAATCGAGCTCTACTTTTACTACTTTGTGAATCTGGGCAGATCGTCAAATTGTTTGCGATTTTGCCGATGTTATTGTAGTTGATCCGTGCATGCTATGCCATTGTTCTTGACATGTATAGCTTGTATTTTGTGCCTTCTTTAGGGATGTATGATTGTATTGCCATGACTTGCACCGTGGTGAGTGCATCGAGCTCGTAAACATGCCTTCGAGAGTTATATTTCAGCATGTCCCAGTTTTCACTAAGTCTGAAAACTGATTATGTTTTTGCTATGTTCGTGTGCTTGTTAGTATATTTTGTGATCCCTTTTGGCTCAAGGTCACTAAGGGACTTTTGTTAAGCTTGTTGAGTAGCTCCATGCCATGTCTTTCTTTGTCATGTTCAGGTCCTGTAGCATGTTGTTTTGTTGCTCCGAAGAGGGCTATATGATCTGAAATTCCAGACAAGTGTTAATTTCACTAAGTCTAAGATCTGTTTGTCATTTGCGTTTTTGCCATGCTTGTTTGAACCTGTTAATGGATGAATTGGCCGTAGCTTAGTGCTAGACTTTTGTTAAGCATCTTGTGTGCATCCCTGCCATGTATTTTGTTGTCTTGTTTGGGTGCTGTAGCATGTTCATTTCATTGCATTTAGATGCCTACTTGCTGTAAATCGCAGACCGGTGTCATTTTTGAATCGCTTGCCATTTCCAAACCGTAACTCCGATTCCGGCGTTCTTTATATCGTTTTCAAGAGATTTCATCCCATCTTTCCAGTGGCACACTTGGATTCCCAAGTTGAGGCCAGATTCTTGCATTTCCTGTCATATCTTGCATTTTGCATCCCGCATCGCATCCCGCATAGAATATCATCATTTCATCATATTGCTTGATCTTGCACATGGTTGATTGTATCCTTGTTGCTTGTTTGTCTTGTTTCGGTAGAGCCGGGAGACGAGTTCGCTAATGAGGAGCCCGTTGAGTTTGCTTTCGAGGATCCAGTCAACTCTGACAACTGTGCAGGCAAGATGATCATACACTCGAAATCACTACTATCTTTGCTATGCTAGTTTGCTCGCTCTTTTGCTATGCCATTGCTACGATGCCTACCACTTTCTTGCAAGCCTCCCAAATTGCCATGTCAAACCTCTAACCCACCATTGTCCTAGCAAACCGTTGATTGGCTATGTTACCGCTTTGCTTAGCCCCTCTTATAGCGTTGCTAGTTGCAGGTGAAGATTGGAGGCCGTTCCTTGTTGGAACATCATTTATTTACTTGTTGGGATATCATTATATTGCCATGTTATCTTAATGCATCTATATACTTGGTAAAGGGTGGAAGGCTCGGCCTCTCACCTAGTGTTTTGTTCCACTCTTGCCGCCCTAGATTCCGTCATATCGGTGTTATGTTCCCGGATTTTTGTGTTCCTTACGCGGTTGGGTTATAATGGGAACCCCTTGACAGTCCGCCTTGAATAAAACTTCTCCAGCAATGCCCAACCTTGGTTTTACCATTTGCCACCTAGCCTTTTCCCTTGGGTTTCGCGGACTCAAGGGTCATCTTATTTTAAACCCCCCTGGGCCAGTGCTCCTCTAAGTGTTGGTCCAACCTAGAGCACCGTGCAGGGCCGTCCCTTGGCAACTTGGGTTACGTTGGCTCCCGTACGCTTAGCTTATCCGGTGTGCCCTGAGAACGAGATATGTGCAGCTCCTATCGGGATTTGTCGGCACAGCGAGTGGTGTTGCTGGACTTGTTTTACCATTGTCGGAGTTGTCTTGAAGTACCGAGATACCGAGTCTGATCGGAACGTCTTGGGAGGAGGTCTATTCCTTCGTTGACCGTGAGAGCTTGTCATGGGCTAAGTTGGGACTCCCCTGTAGGGATTGAACTTTCGAAAGCCGTGCCCGCGGTTATGGGTAGATGGGAATTTGTTAATGTCCGGTTGTAGATAACTTGAACCTTAATTAATTAAAATGAATCAACAGAGTGTGTTACCGTGATGGCCTCTTCTCTGCGGAGTCCGGGAAGTGGACACGGTGTTGGAGTAATGTTTGCGCAGGTTGCTCTCTAGTTTTCTCGCTCGTGCTTTGCCTCCTCTTCTCGCTCTCTTTTGCGAATAAGTTAGCCACCATATTTGCTAGTCGCTTGCTGCAGCTATCATATTTTTACCTTGCCATACCTATAAGCTCAAATAGTCTTGATCGCGAGGGTGCGATATTGCTGAGTCCCTGTGGCTCACAGATTACTATTACACCAGATGCAGGGCCTGATGATTTCGCTCCAGGAGACGCGTATGAGCTCAAGTGGGAGTTCGACGAAGACTCTCAACGATATTATGTTTCCTTTCCCGATGATCAGTAGTGGTGCCCAGTTGGGGGTGAACGGGACCGTTGTCGCATGTTGGGTTCTCTTTTATTTTGGCGCCGTAGTCGGGCCATGAGTGTTTGGATGATGTAATGTTATTTATGTACTTGATTGACGTGGCGAGTGTAAGCCAACTATGTTATCCCCCCTTTTGTTATCATTACATGGGATGTTGTGAAGATTGCCTAACTCATATGCCTTCAATGTGATTATGTCTCTAAGTCGTGCCTCGACACGTGGGAGCTATAGTCGCATCGAGGGTGTTACAAGTTGGTATCAGAGCCTTCCCCGACCTTAGGAGCCCCATTGCTTGATCGTTTTTAGCGGCCGAGTTGTGTCTAGAAAAATGTTTTGAGTCATTTAGGAATTATATATCGGAGAGATTAGGAATTCTTTTTACTTCTCAGTCTCCTCATCGCTTTGGTAAGGCATCCTGACGTAGAGTTTTGACTCTTCTCTTATCAAATTTCACTAAAAAAGAATTTAGGTTCACGCGGGTATCTTGGAATCGTTCTGATGGTTTTATGATGAGAACATTGTCTTCGTGCCTCCTGTCAGGGGTTTAGTGGAAGTGTCCCGGGGAGTTGAGCTCTGAGGTGTTGTCATCATAATTTTATCGTTGCAGTTCTGGAATACCTGAGTTTAGTACGCCGACATCAAAAATCTCTTTTATGCAGTTCGTTGGTGAGATAACCTCGACGCCACCCAGTACTGGGGCGGGAGTTCGGGAGTATCGCCATAACTTGTATAACGGATGCTTTTCGAAGGTTGAGGTAGATGGTTTCCGAAGGTTTCTTGGTTATGTGTTGAAGGATGGATACAACTGGATGTAGGATTTGCTAGTTTGGGTGAGATATTATGCTTCCCCTGTATCCCCAACACCTGATTGCATAACCGGAAAAGTTCGGGAGTTTCATAGGTGGGAATTCTAGTAGCTCTAGTTCTTCTTCCACGGATATTGGTTTGAGATTGGGATTTCTTACCGATTATTCGTTCTTGATCCGTACCTTGTTGATTTATTCTCTGCCTTAATTCTGCGTGGCTTCTCAATTTATGGATATGTGACCATTTCAAGAGGAATGCATTCGTTCATTTTGTTCGGATGTGAAGACTATATGTTGCAATTTTCATTCCGTTGGATTCAGCTTCAATATTTATCTGTCAATGTGCTAATGGTGGTCAACCTCTTCAGGATGGCTCCTCCAACGCGCACGACTCCGAATCCTGATCCGCCACCACCTCCACCTCCTCCGAAGGCATGGCAAGCTGTGATGGCCGCAACCAATGCAAACACACAGCTGATCATGCAAATTCTTCAAGAGCGCAATCAAGGCAGTCAAGGGAATCAAGGCAGCAATCAGAGTCACTTTGCTACACTCAACCAGTTCCTTGCTAACGGGCCAAAGACTTTCAGCAATTGTGTTGAGGCAACCGATGCTGACGATTGGCTTGTGGATCTGCAAGCATTTCGAGTGCAGTAACGTCAGGCCTGAGGACTTTGTCAAGTTCGCTTCCTTCCAACTCAAAGATCAAGCTGCAGAATGGTTCCAGCAGTACAAGGACTCCAGAGGTGGACGTGTTATCACTTGGGATGATTTCCGTCGAGATTTCCGAGCTCATCATATTCCCCAGAGTGTGGTTGAAAGCAAGCGTGAGGAATTCCGCAATCTGAAGCAAGGCTCTTTGTCTGTCTATGACTACAACAAGTTGTTCCAGAAGCTCGCCCGCTTTGCCAAGCAGGACGTCGCGGATGAGAAGAGCATGATATATCAGTTCAGGGGTGGTCTCAGAGAAGAAATTCAGCTCGCTCTTGTCCTCTTCGAGCCCTTGAGATACGATGAGTTCTAGAACATGGCACTGAAGCAAGAGGCTGCTCAGTTGAGGTGTGATGCTACCAAGAAGCGAGTCAGAGATGTTACTCCTCCTCCGTTCCGTCAGCCGTATCAGCAGAAGAGCAAAGGTGGCAGTGGTTCTTCCCACCCACCCAACCCTGGCTTTCAGAACAAGACTTCGTCTCAAGCTCCAACATCGAGTGCTCCATGTCACCGTCCGCTTTCAGAGGTCACGTGCAACAAGTGCCAACAGAAGGGTCACTATGCCAACAAGTGTCTAAACCAGAGGCGCCTTCCTCCTCCTCCTCCTGTCAGACCGACAAGTACAGCTGTGGTCAAGCATAACCCCAAGCATGCCAAGGTCAATTTGATGAATGCAGCTCAGGCAGAGGACTCGTCAGATGTGATCATGGGTATCTTTCCAGTTAACTCTTTTCCAGCAAAAGTTCTTTTTGACACTGGTGCATCGCATTGTTTCATGTCAAGATCATTTGTTTCCAAGCATGACTTCGTTTCACAAATGTTGGGTAAACCTATGGGAGTGGTTTCTCCGGCTAAGTCTATGAGGGCTACTTCAATAGTCCCGGATGTTTCTATCATGATGGGTGATTTCAAGTTCCTGGCTTCTCCAATGGTTCTTGGTAACTCGGATATTGATCTTATTCTCGGAATGGATTGGCTTTCTAAGCACAAGGCTCAGCTTGATTGTGCAGCCAGGCAGATCCAATTGACTCATTCGTCTGAGGATGTAATTGTCTTTGCCGCTCGTGATGATACTATCCGTCTGTTTTCTCTCAATGAGAAGGGTGAATTGGATGCCATCTCTCAAATTCCAGTCGTTTGCGAATATCAAGATGTCTTTCCAGAAGAGCTCCCAGGAATGCCTCCGCCCCGGCCAGTTGAATTCGTTATTGATCTTGAGCCTGGTACGAACCGGTGTGCAAACGTCCGTACAAGCTCGGACCTGAAGAGTTGAAGGAGCTGAAGAAGCAACTCGATATGCAAAAGAAAATGGGTCTCATCCGGCCTAGTTCTTCTCCGTGGGGTTGTGGTGTTCTTTTTGTAAAGAAGAAGGATGGAACGGACCGACTTTGTGTTGATTACCGTCCAATGAACAAGAAGACCATCAAGAACAAATACCCACTTCCCAACATCAATGAGCTGTTCGAACAACTCAAAGGTGCCCAAGTATTCTCCAAGCTTGATCTCCGTATGGGTTATCACCAGATTCGCATTCGTGAAGAAGATATTCCCAAGACAACATTCAGAACAAGCTTTGGTTCATACGAATAAACTGTCATGTCTTTTGGCCTCGCCAACGCTCCTCCGACATTCTCTCGCATGATGAACTTCATCTTCAACGCCTACACCAATGACTTCGTTTTGGTCTATCTCGACAACATTCTGGTTTTCTCCAAGAACAAGGAAGATCATGCCAAGCATTTGCGTTTGGTTCTCGATAAGCTCAGAGAACATTAGTTCTACGCCAAGTTCTCCAAGTGTGAATTTTGGCTTGATGAGGTTCTTTATCTTGGTCATATCATCTCTGCCAAGGGCATTGCCGTGAATCCTGAGAAGGTGTCTGCAATTGTGAATTGGGAACCTCCTCAGAATGTGAAGCAACTCTGCAGTTTTCTCGGTCTCGCAAGCTATTGCCGAAGATTCGTTGAAAACTTTTCTAAGATCGCGAAGCCTCTCTCAAATCTTCTTCAGAAGCACGTCAAGTACGTTTGGTCTCCGGAGTGTGATATTGCTTTCAACACTTTGAAAGAGAAATTGATCATTGCTCTAGTTCTGACTCCGCCTGATGAATCCAAGCCGTACGAGGTCTTTTGTGATGCCTCTCTCCAAGGTCTTGGCGCAGTATTGATGCAAGAGAAGAAAGTTGTTTCTTATACATCTCGCCAGTTGAAGCCTAATGAGAAGAACTACCCCACTCATGATCTTGAGTTGGCGGCAGTTGTGCATGCTCTTTTGACTTGGAGACATCTTCTATTGGGAAGAAGAGTGGACATTTTCACTGATCACAAGAGTCTCAAGTACATCTTCACTCAGCCTAATCTCAACCTCAGGCAAACTCGATGGGTCGAAATGATTCAAGAGTATAATCCGAGTATCGAGTATACTCCAGGCAAGGCCAATGTGATTGCTGATGCTTTGAGCAGAAAGGCTTACTGCAACAGTCTGATTCTTAAGCCTTATCAACTCAAGCTTTGTGAAGCTTTCCGCAAACTTAACCTGCAAGTTGTTCCTCAAGGTTTCCTCGCCAACCTTCAAGTTTCTCCTACCTTGGAAGACCAGATTCGCCAAGCCCAGCTTCTTGATGCTATGGTGAAAAAGGTGAAGATTGGGATTGCCAAGAGTCAGTCCAAGTACAAGTGCTACCGCCTTGATGACAAGGACACTCTCTTCTTCGAGGATCGTATTGTTGTGCCCAAAGGTGACCTCCGTAAAGTAATCATGAACGAGGCTCACAATTCTCTCCTCTCCATCCACCCTGGGAGCACGAAGATGTATCAGGACCTCAAGCAAGCTTATTGGTGGACTCGAATGAAGCGCGAGATCGCTCAATTCGTGAATGAATGTGATGTCTGCAGAAGAGTGAAGGCAGAACACCAAAGGCCAGCAGGTCTCCTCCAACCTCTTGCCATTCCAGAATGGAAGTTTGACCACATTGAAATGGACTTCGTGACTGGGTTTCCAAACTCCAAGCGTGGAAATGATGCTATATTCGTTGTCATCGACAAACTCACCAAAGTGGCTCACTGTCTGCCTATCAAAGAGTCAATCACTGCAGCTCAATTGGCGCAACTTTATACCTCTTGTATTGTCTCTCTGCACGGTATTCCTCAAGTGATCTCTTCAGACCGTGGCAGCATCTTTACCTCGAAGTTTTGGGATTCTTTTCAGAAGGCCATGGGCACCAACATCCGCTTCAGCACAGCTTTCCATCCTCAAACAACCGGTCAAGTCGAGCGTGTCAACCAGATTCTTGAAGATATGCTCAGGGCTTGTATGATCTCCTTCGGCATGAAGTGGGAGGATTGTCTTCCTTATGCTGAATTCTCCTACAACAACAGTTTTCAAGCAAGTTCGGGCAAGGCCCTTTTTGAAATTCTGTATGGAAGGAAGTGCCGTACCCCTCTCAACTGGTCTGAAACCGTTGAACGTCAGCTTTTGGGTAATGACTTAATCACAGAAGCAGAAGAAATGTGCAAAGTCATTCGAGATAACCTCAAAGCAGCCCAATCCCGCCAGAAGAGCTACTATGATAGTAAGCACCGTGATTTGGCTTTCGAGATCGGAGATCATGTTTACCTCCGTGTCTCTCCTATGAAAGGTACTCGTCGCTTCGGTATCAAAGGGAAGCTTGCCCCTAGATACGTGGGACCTTTCTAGATTGTCAGCAAGAGAGGCGACCTCGCCTATCAACTCGAGCTTCCTTCAAACTTTGCAAATGTTCATGACGTGTTCCATATCTCTCAGCTTCGAAAGTGCTTCAAGACTCCTGACCGCACCGTCAACTTCGAGGACATTGAGCTCCAAGAAGATCTCTCTTATCGTGAGCACCCAGTTGCTATTCTTGAAGAGACTGAACGCAAGACTCGCAACAAGTCAATCAAATTTCTCAAAGTCAAGTGGTCACACCATTCCGACCGTGAAGCTACCTGGGAACGCGAGGATCACCTCCGTTCTGAGTACCCGGCGTTCTTTCAGTCCTAGATCTCGGGACGAGATCCTTTCGTAGTGGTGGAGTGTTGTAACACCCCGGATGTAACTTTCCCTATTTGTACTCCAACTCTTGCCGTTTCCGGCATTAAGTTATTTTATTTTCTCGGGTTCGGGTTTTTGTCTCCGATGTTGTTATCATTGTCATGCATCTCATATCATGTCATCATGTGCATTGCATTTGCATACATGTTCGTCTCATGCATTCAAGCATTTTCCCCGTTGTCCGTTTTGCATTCCGGCGCTTCGTTCTCCCCCGGTGGTCATTTCTACCTTTCTTTCATGTGTGGGGATTAAACATTTCCGGATTGGACCGAGACTTGCCAAGCGGCCTTAGTTTACTACCGGTAGACCGCCTGTCAAGTTTCGTACCATTTGGACTTCGTTTGATACTCCAACGGTTAACCGAGGGACCGAAAAGGCCTCGTGTGTGTTGCAGCCCAACACCCCTCCAATTTGGCCCAAAACCCACCAAACTCTGCTCCATGTCCTAGAGCGTTCGATCACGATCGCGTGGCCGAAAACTGCACCCTCTATGTCTATATATATCACCCCCTCCAAAATTCACGGGTCTCCCCTCCCCCCTAAACCCTAGATCCATCCACCGCCACCGACGGACGTGTCCGGACGAGGCCGGACAGCGTCCGCCCAGCCCTGCCGCTGCCACGTGGCGCCGCGCCACTCGCCCGCCGCCGCGCGGCCCGGGGGCCCGGAGCCGGCTCCCGAGGCCCATCGCACCGCGCCGCCCGCCGCCGCCTCCACGCGTCGCGCCGCCGCCGCCGTGCTGCCGCCGCCTCCTCCCCGCGCCGCCGCCGTCGCCCGCAGCCGCCACCGCCGCCACCCGCAGCCACCACTGCCTCCGCCCGCAGCCGCCTCCGCCTCCGCCCGCAGCTGCCGCCGCCTCCGCGCCGCCCGGAGCCGGCCTCGCCTCCCCCCGTCCGGCCAGCCCTCCGACGGGAAGCTCTGGCGAGAGCTCCGGCCACCTCGGTTCGTGCGCCGCCCGGATCTTAGATATGAAATTCCTAACCATAGGTCGTTTTTTTCTCTAAGTCCTCAGAATTTTTACTCCAAGTGCCCATGTTCGCGGCTCCGTAACTTTGCATCCGTAGCTCCGATTTGGGCATATAGCATATCAAAATGTTTATCTCGGAAAGTAAATCATTTCATCCCATTGCATCATTTTCATTTGAGCTAATCTTGATGCCCGAAATGCTGTTAGAAGAGGGCTACTTGAGATAATTGTCAGATCTGCTACTCCGTTTACCACTTTTGTCATTTTTGCCATGATTATTGTGTGCATGCTATGCCCGTGAGTTCTACATATGTTTTGTTAAGGATTTTGTCATCTTTCCAGAGGTGCAACCCATGTATTTTTAGGATGTGTGTGGTGACTTGTGCAAGCTTGCAAAGTGGTGCACTTGCTAATTCTGTTTTCAGGGACTTAGTGATTTCACTAAGTCCTGGGATTGTTTATCTCACGATGCCATATCTTCTTGTTGTTTCCTAGTGATCCGTGCCTCTTTTGAGGATGATCAGTAAGGGAGTTTTGTTAACCTTGTAGTTCTCTATCCATCCGTGTCTTTGTTTGCAATTATGGAGCACCCTAGCTTGAGTCAATCGAGCTCTACTTTTGCTACTTTGTGAATCTGGGCAGATCGTCAACTTGTTTGCGATTTTGCCGATGTTATTGTAGTTGATCCGTGCATGCTATGCCATTGTTCTTGACATGTATAGCTTGTATTTTGTGCCTTCTTTAGGGATGTATGCTTGTCTTGCCATGACTTGCACCGTGGTGAGTGCATCGAGCTCGTAAACATGCCTTCGTGAGTTATATTTCAGCATGTCCTAGTTTTCACTAAGTCTGAAAACTGATTATGTTTTTGCTATGTTCGTGTGCTTGTTAGTATATTTTGTGATCCCTTTTAGCTCAAGGTCACTAAGGGACTTTTGTTAAGCTTGTTGAGTAGCTCCATGCCATGTCTTTCTTTGTCATGTTCTGGTCCTGTAGCATGTTGTTTTGTTGCTCCGAAGAGGGCTATATGATCTGAAATTCCAGACAAGTGTTAATTTCACTAAGTCTGAGCTCTGTTTGTCATTTCCGTTTTTGCCATGCTTGTTTGAACCTGTTAATGGATGAATTGGCCGTAGCTTAGTGCTAGACTTTTGTTAAGCATCTTGTGTGCATCCCTGCCATGTATTTTGTTGTCTTGTTTGGGTGCTGTAGCATGTTCATTTCATTGCATTTAGATGCCTACTTGCTGTAAATCGCAGACCGGTGTCATTTTTGAATCGCTTGCCATTTCCAAACCGTAACTCCGATTCCGGCGTTCTTTATATCGTTTTCAAGCGATTTAATCGCATCTTTCCAGTGTCACACTTGGATTCCCAATTTAAGGCCAGGTTCATGCATTTCCTGTCATATCTTGCATTTTGCATCCCGCATCGCATCCCGCATAGCATATCATCATTTCATCATATTGCTTGATCTTGCACGTGGTTGATTGTATCCTTGTTTCTTGTTTGTCTTGTTTCGGTAGAGCCGGGAGATGAGTTCTCTAACGAGGAGCCCGTTGAGTTTGCTTTCGAGGATCCAGTCAACTCTGATAACTGTGCAGGCAAGATGATCATACCCTCGAAATCACTACTATCTTTGCTATGCTAGTTTGCTCGCTCTTTTGCTATGCCATTGCTACGATGCCTACCACTTGCTTGCAAGCCTCCCAAATTGCCATGTCAAACCTCTAACCCACCATTGTCCTAGCAAACCGTTGACTGGCTATGTTACCGCTTTGCTCAGCCCCTCTTATAGCGTTGCTAGTTGCAGGTGAAGATTGGAGGCCGTTCCTTGTTGGAACATCATTTATTTACTTGTTGGGATATCGTTATATTGCCATGTTATCTTAATGCATCTATATACTTGGTAAAGGGTGGAAGGCTCGGCCTCTCGCCTAGTGTTTTGTTCCACTCTTGCCGCCCTAGATTCTGTCATATCGGTGTTATGTTTCCGGATTTTTGCGTTCCTTACGCGGTTGGGTTATAATGGGAACCCCTTGACAGTCCGCTTTGAATAAAACTTCTCCAGCAATGCCCAACCTTGGTTTTACCATTTGCCACCTAGACTTTTTCCTTGGGTTTCGCGGACTCAAGGGTCATCTTATTTTAAACCCCCCTGGGCCAGTGCTCCTCTGAGTGTTGGTCCAACCTAGAGCACCGTGCGGGGCCGTCCCTTGGCAACTTGGGTTATGTTGGCTCCCGTACGCTTAGCTTATCCGGTGTGCCCTGAGAACGAGATATGTGCAGCTCCTATCGGGATTTGTCGGCACAACGGGTGGTGTTGCTGGACTTGTTTTACCATTGTCGGAGTTGTCTTGAAGTACCGAGATACCGAGTCTGATCGGAACGTAGGAGGTCTATTCCTTCGTTGATCGTGAGAGTTTGTCATGGGCTAAGTTGGGACTCCCCCGCAGGGATTGAACTTTCGAAAGCCGCGCCCGCGGTTATGGGCAGATGGGAATTTTTTAATGTCCGGTTGTAGATAACTTGAACCTTAATTAATTAAAATGAATCAACAGAGTGTGTTACCGTGATGGCCTCTTCTCCGCGGAGTCCGGGAAGTGGACACGGTGTTGGAGTAATGTTTGCGCAGGTTGCTCTCTAGTTTTCTAGCTCGTGCTTTGCCTCCTCTTCTCGCTCTCTTTTGCGAATAAGTTAGCCACCATATTTGCTAGTCTCTTGCTGCAGCTCCACTCATATTTTTACCTTGCCATACCTATAAGCTCAAATAGTCTTGATCGCGAGGGTGCGAGATTGCTGAGTCCCTGTGGCTCACAGATTACTATTACACCAGATGCAGGGCCTGATGATTCCGCTCCAGGAGACGCGTATGAGCTCAAGTGGGAGTTCGACGAAGACTCTCAACGATATTATGTTTCCTTTCCCGATGATCAGTAGTGGTGCCCAGTTGGGGGTGAACGGGACCGTTGTCGCATGTTGGGTTCTCTTTTGTTTTGGCGCCGTAGTCGGGCCATGAGTGTTTGGATGATGTAATGTTATTTATGTACTTGATTGACGTGGCGAGTGTAAGCCAACTATGTTATCCCCCTTTTGTTATCATTACATGGGATGTTGTGAAGATTGCCTAACTTACGACATATGCCTTCAATGCGATTATGTCTGTAAGTCGTGCCTCGACACGTGGGAGCTATAGTCGCATCGAGGGTGTTACACTGGTGGGCTGGGGATACCAGGGTCTCTCTAACCATCCAACCACAGGTTGGTTCGTGGCATGTAGAAAATTAGGTAGGCTTTTAATTATTTGTGTAATCTCTACTCATAATGGTCGAGTTGGTAGGTGGTATCATCGCTTCTTGCCCCGTCGGTCAAACGAACGAAGACATATCCCCCTTCCCCATCGATTTTTCTTTCATCTCCCATGGTTTTCTTCCACTCCGACAGTTTTTTGTCTCCTCCTCACCCATTCGCCCCAAGGCCCAACCCACACACCACGCACACGACCCCTCACCGCATCCCAGCTAGGGTTCCATCAGCCGCTACTCCCTGCCATCGTACCATCCGATTTCCTCGTCGTCAATGCCACGCCCGTCTCCCAGCCACCGTTCCTTGAGTTCAAAAAAGGAGGAGGAGAAAGGGTGAGCATGCTGGGAGCAAGGGCAGAGGGGCTTCAATGTGGCGGGGATTTGAAAGAGAAAGGTGTGGCTGCTCCCGGGTGCAGGTGCACCCGCATGAACAATACACATGAAAAAAATATAAAACATAAAAGAAAAAATCTGAATTTTTTTGACATCAAACTAGATCAACAGATTTAGCTTTCTGCCAAATTTCATAACCAAGTAACATTTGAGGAGCCCTCAGCAAA
>NC_041392.1:430046311-430067186 GCF_002162155.2 Triticum dicoccoides | reverse complement strand
AAAAAAAAAACAAAATCACTCCTCAAAAGTGAACAAAACTTTGAACACAAATTTGTTTTTTTCGCCGACGGCTCCTTGAATGTTATTTTGTCACGAAATTTTGCAAGCAACTAAAACTTTTGATCTAGTTTGTTGTCCCAAAATTTCAGATTTTTTCGATTTTGTTTTGTACCTTTTTCAAGTGTACTGTTCATGCGGGTGTAGGTGCACTCAGGAGTAGAAAGTCGAGTCTCGATTTGAAACCTTGGAGCTGCAAGTCGAGGCCTTGTGGCGGCGGCGGAGCAGATGTTGTCTTTTGCCTCCATCGAGGAAATCCCCTCTTCGTGCAGCCCCGACGATCCTATGATCTCCTGCCTGCGATCCACCGCTGCAAGGTAGATAAAGATTTGATGGTATATGTTACTCTCCTCCTTCACTCTCCTCTCTATCCCAAATGCTTAGGTTACGATTTTTTTTTGAATTTGTAATGTTGTTCTACAGACACAATCTCTCAGTTAAGTATCCTGGTTGTTCTTGAGTCATGCGCATTTGACAATCAATTTGTTCCTTTGTTGGTTTTTGAACGCTAGAACAAATCCACCAGGACCTTGTATACGTACACGCAAAAAAGCACGCAGGCTAGCTGCTTGATTGATGAACAGTAGCACTAGCACATGCACAATTTGTCGGACGTATGTACGTATGCGAACCTAGGCTTGCACTGCGATACAGTCGGATGGATTGATCTGGATGGAAGGTCTTGGCGGAACTCATGTAAAACTTGGCGACGGAGACATAGATCAGTTTGACGGCCACAGGCTTGTGTCGAGCCTGTTGTACTCTGTATTGCTTTGATCTTCATACGTCATGAGGGGCAGGGGTACAAGATGCGTAACATAGCTTACTACTAGCTAACCTACTCGGTAAGGTATACCATGTACTACTCGGACACCACTACATCTACGTGTTTAATTCTAACATCCTTTATTTTGTTTTTTCTATGCACAAAAAGGTTGAACCGCTCCTAAATTTCACAAAATAATGTTCGATGGTAGTTGGTCAGTATGATTCCAACAGATATTTTTATTTATATCTGAAAATTTTAAGAAGAACAGAGACATTCGTACCTCATGCTTCGGGTGTCATACTTAAAGGATCTTTAGATTAATGATCTTTTCATATAAATCTTTAGTTTGTAATTTTTCATAAGGGACACATGACTATAGGAGCATTTGTGTCTCATACCTTGGTTGTCATACATATTTTATTTACAAACTTTGGGGCTCCAGTTACTAAATTTTGCATGTCTTTTGTTTAGATCGGACAGAACATCACAAGATGAGCCAGAAGGTGCATTCATATGTTAAATAAAATCAATGCTCAATGATGAGTTTCCACACACACACCAGTGCAACAAAAATCACATTTGTTAACCTCTCCTTTAGGTATTGCACCATGTCGTGTCATTATTATCTACTGAATTGTGGTCTACATATTTTTAGGTTACTAATGCCTTCTGATGCAATATCAATATGCTTCATAAAATTATTAGAGTAGTATGAAAATGCATAATGCATTAGTTTGAAGGGTAGCCTACATATTTATGCCTTGTGAGTTGTGCTGCTTCTTGCAACCTCAACCTACTGTGTCGTCATAGTATTGCTTCACGATCACAATAGAAATTAGTTATGGAAGCAGCGCATGATGGTTTGTTTATTACTGAATATTCTTGTTCCATAATTTGGAGTGTTCATGTTGATGTAGTGATATCTTTTGTTCTTGTTTTTGATCCAAATAGGTGGAAATTCAGATTCACGTCTTGGCATTGACTAAAAGTATGAACCTTGTTGTCTTCAATCTGGATATTGACAAGCTACTAGGTGATTGCGCGATGGTAATTTTTAATGTCATGTTGCTCCTTTGGGTGTGTCATCACTTGTACATCGAGGTGCTATACAAACGGTTTTTAACCCTTTACCGCGACGGTATTTTGAACCGTCGCCAAGTGAGTGTGTGCGATAGGGGGTCCTTCCCACACAACCCAGAAACCGTTGGGGATAGGAAACCTTGATGCATACAGTTGTCCCTATAAAACTATTTCTGATATCTCGAATATCCGAAACGCTTCATCCTTACAACTCGTTTGTGATCGCACTGCCATCGCAGTCGGTATTCTGTGGTGCTACGTTTACGATGCGCGGCCCATCACAAATAGTTCACGGTTATAGAACATGTACGATAAGCAGACAATCACACACATTTACTTTTCCTCGACTGTATGCGATTCGATGTAAGATCGCATATAGTTGTCCTTATAAAACTGTATGCGAAATTTGAATACATCCCACACGATTCATCCGTCGTACCCGCGTCAGACGAAGACCTATCACACGTGTTCTTCTATGACCAAACGTTTGTGATGCGCATAACATCATAAACATTCCATAAACATCATAAACCTTGTGTGATGTGCTCAAGAAGTCCATTCTTCACAAAAATCCTTAGAAGGAAGGATTAGGTTTCGAAAAGAAACTTGATGTGGATGGTTCGTACTGGACTCCCGAACAATATCCTCGTACAACTTGGGTTCGAGCAAATTGTAAAACCCTTGAGCCTGAAACACTTTCGGGCTATCTTTCACACATTCTTGTTGAAACTAACGAGTCGAATGACTCAAGTTACAAACTTTTCAAGCAACATAATGGAAAGGTTTTCGCACGATATGTTGGAACTAACTGCAGGGCAAGATCTACCAAGAAGCAAATTTGGGTGAAGAAAAATATTATTGAAAATCTATATGTTACTGCTAATCTAACTATGTAGGATAATCGTCGACGAGGAAATAGCTACCATTTTCAGCCGAACCGATTGTCTTTTTCGAATGATTATCACCCTCACTTGCATCAGAAGGAGTACATGTGCATATCATGTAATCATTATACTCATGCATCTAGAAAAAACCTTCCATGCCTATTCATATGATTATTATCATAGTAGTCAGGTGTCATGCAGAACACGCCAAAGAAATATCCCAAGCCAGGCGAAGCAAATGAGATCATTACCTCCCACATAAGTGTGGGTTGTAAAGAAGAACTAATCATTTCTTGCAGGAAACACTCCCAGGGATATCACACTCTCATCTTATACCCTGAGTGCAATCTTTGTTGGTTCTTCTATTATCTTGTTTTTATTCATAATGTTCTTGCTCTCCATTTCAGTTGTTTTCTTCTGTGTTTTCGTCTAGTTTCCTTTTCTGTTTTTTCTGTATGTTCCTCGTGTCATAAACATGCACTTGATCTGAAGAAGATTTCTTTCCGACGTCCTTGGTCGCGAATCAATTCATCTTTAATTCCTTCATATGTTTTGGCGCTTGCCCTTCCTCTAACCCTTTGGCATTCAGTTCAATTACCGAGGAAACGGCTGACACGTGCCCACGATCTCTTCATCATGATCTCGTCCGTTGAATGTGGAACGTCTTGATTTTTTTGTCCGTACATTTTGGAGTGGTGGTTTGTCCTCTAGGCTATATAAACCCCCTGCTCCGAGTGTCTTCTTCCTTAGTTCCTCTTTGTTTGGCCTCAAACCCTACTCTCGCTCTCCGCCCGAGCCTGAGCTCGAAGCAGCATCGACGTCAAGCATTGCCATGCAACTCCGGCGAAGCTCCGTCACAATTGACCGCGTCAGAGCGATAACTCCTCCTTTGTGCTCTGCCGTAGCTGATCTGTCTTGCCAAGTTAGGGCATTCAGATCCGGTTCTTGCTCTACTCAACTTCTGTTCTAGAGCAGTTCCTCCCGACACGATTTATTCCCTATTATTTCTGTGCAGTAGATCTTTTAGGCTCTGTTAGTTTTCACTCGTACATGGCCTTTGGATCTAGGGTTCACAGTGCATGTCCTTCGAAAGATTAGAGGATTCATTGTGTCGTCTTTAGGCATACTGGAAATCACTCGATGATATCTTGCCAGTGCATGACATGAATCCATCGGTTCCTCCTGTAAAACTTTCTGTTTTGTGTTTAAAAAATTCGTCTGTGCATGCTTGTGACTTCGACCGTGCTTTCTTTTGCTCTTGTGTTTTTCTTTAGGAGTGGTCATGGAAAACAGTTTGGATGAGCACTCTGGTTCAGAGGAAGAAATCCCTCAATAGCCAAGGGTGGCCGCCAAAGCAAATGTGGTCGAACGAAAATCTGCCAAGCCACCAAGAGCGCCGAAGAAGAAGGCTGAATCAGAATTTGCTGATGACGTTGATGATGATATTCCTTCTGGTCACAGCCAACCAGAAGATGAGCTAGTCACTGATTCCAAGACCTTGTTCTCATATGGAAATCGCAAGAAGGGTGGCAGAGGAAGAGAAATAAATACAACAACTGAGATGTCTAATCAGGAAACTTATAGGACTCCACCCGGTGTGGAAACAACTCAAGACAAAAACACTAGATTGCAAAAGATTCACCGGCACTGGGCAAATAAATGGTTCAACTACGAGAACGTTTGACGGAAATATCATATATTGTTTGCTTCCACTCCACCATGGAATGACTGCATTGCAGAAGGCTGTCTAGGCCAGGAAGATGAGAAAGTAAGGCGAGGACCACCTCAAAACGCTCATGCCAATTCTTTGAAAACCACAACTGATTTTCCCAAAGAAGTTGCTACAAGGGAAAAGGCAAAGGCTAAGCGCGAGCCTAAGCTTGCGAAGAAGAACCAAGTTGATCAGCGGAATGTTGAGCTGACTCAACAAGATGTAAATGAGAAGAAGGAAAGGGCGTCTGCCCGAGAAGAGAAGAAGAGGAGGAAGTCAGTTTCTCCTCGAGCTCCGAAGAAAAAGTATGTTGTGAAGAAGTCCAGAAAGGTTGCATCTGCCTCGTCTGATAAGGAATCTTCTGATAACAATGTTGGCAATGAAATTCCGATATACGATCAACAAGAGTTGCTCGACAAGCCATATCACACTCCATCTCTTGCCAAGAAGTCACTACCTGTGAGATGTTCACCAAGACTTTCACCTGTTCCCTTTGATAAACCTTCGGGTTCTGCTGCGGGGAGTTGCTCCGGGAGGCGAGGAACGGCGTCGAAGCAGTGAAGGTCGGCGCGGGGATGGACTAATACAGAGCAGCAGCAGGTTCAGTGCAGGGGCGTCATGTGCAGGAGCGCGGTCAGGCGACGGGGAGGGCGGAGACGGAAAGGAGAGGACACGCGGCTGCTTCGGTCACCGGCGGCCACGTCATTAGGGGCGACCCCGTTCGTTTTCTGGCAGAGAAGAAATCAAACGAGGGAGATAGGTTAGAGGAGGAAAGAGAGGAAAACAGGGGGAGAAAGAGGAGACGGGCGGCGACTCATCTGCTCGTCAGCAGTAGCTGAATGGAAGCATACACGGGAATGTAGCTGCGGGCGCTCGATGCGGCAGGTGCTCGGACGCAAGGCAGACAGGGACGGAGCGTTGCACCTCTTCCATGGAGCTCGACTCGAGGACGAGGCCCTCGGCTGGCTCGGTCGATGGGTGTTGGAGGCTGCGAGTGATGAGGATCAAGGAGGAACATGAGGGAGCGCTGGTTGGTGGATTGGATCGGGTGAGATCCCGAGGAAAGAGAAGGCAGGCAGGTGGCGGCGGGCAGGAGGATGGATGGGACAAGTCGCCTAAAATTTAGGGTTGCCCACTTATATACGTTATTGCATTAGGTTAGGGGGGTATTCGGTCCGTCCGATCGTAATCGGGCGATCGAGAAAAATAGGCTAGTGAGTCCAAATAAGAAACAGTGATGTTTTGTAGATGTTTTGGGATGATCCGGACACAACGGTAGCGACAGTCTGAGTCGGGTTCGGGACAACTATCGGACGCGCACGCGAGGAGGGCCGCGGGCTGACGAGAGAGGTTAGGTTGGACCTGGCGGTAGGTAGTGGGCTGTGTAGAGGGGCTTGGGCTGAGAAGATAGGAAGAAGGCAGCCCGGCAACCGTTTCCGGAGAGCAAAAACGTCCGACGTTTGACCGGCTATACTGTCGCTATAGTTTAACGGTTGGGCTATCAAACGGACTCTGAATGCGATGAAACTTGGCAGGCGGCCTATCTACACTATAACAACACCGTATGCCAACTTTCAAACCATTCCGAGAACATTTTCCGGCCACTTATAAAATAATATTTCGGACATGCCGCGGGTGCGTGCAAGTGTGTCTGGGCTCAGAACGGACAACGGAAGGAATGTGGAGACCCGGACGAGAGCAAGTTTTGAAAACATGATGATGCAATGCACATGATGACATGACAAGATGCAACACTTAAGAGAAAGACAAGGCAACAACAACGAATAACTGGAAGACACCTGGCGCAACGGTCTCGGGGCGTCACAACACTCCACCACTACGAGAGGATCTTGTCCCGAGATCTAGAATGGCACCGGAGGGAAAATGAAGAGGAAGAAGAGAGGTAAAACTAAGTTGCTTCTTTGACAAGCAAGTGAAACCAAAGAACCTTGAGAGGTTGAACAAATTGAAAGAAATAATGCAACAGTGATGAACGAAGTTGAAAGCACTCTGTTAGGAAAGAGGAACAAGGGAGAACCAATTCGGGCAGCACTCTAGTTGAAAAGAGATGCAAGACTTGATAGGATGAGAAGAACCTGAGCAAAGGACACAACACTCCAGATAAATGGATAAGCACGAAGAGAACATGGTCCTCACAATTCGAGATGATGAGTGAGGAGAGCAACATCACGAAGCCTCCGGAATAAAGAATAGAAGATAGATCATCGGAATAAGAGAACGGAAAAAATGGCAACTTGTACCACAATTGAGCTTGGAAAGAACCCTTCCAAGAAAGATACAACGAAGTTGTTGGAAAACCAACAACGAAATAAATAAACTTATAGTGGGCTTATGGAAAACATCTCAAAACTATGAGGTGAAATCCTGCCACTAACGAAAAATAATAGATTGGATTGATATGAACAAGGAGACGAGAAACTTATTCCACCGGGAGGATAAATGAAGAACTTGGATCATTTATAAGCACCATAATTAGCAATAATCTTTAGGGAAGGCTTTAGGTGAAATATATCCCAATATAACCCCAAAGAAGAAGGTGATGGGTTTAAATATCCCATTCCTGAACTTGTGAAATATGAAACACGAAGGGAAATTATCAACAATGACACAACACCACGTCAAAAGATGAGATAGAACGCATTGGACTTTGGGATGCAAGATGAATAATGCTTGAACTCCTCTGAAAAGAATCTTGATGAGCACTTCGAGAAGGAATTAAATCCTTGATGAACCAGCATGTAGAGCCTCCATGAAGAACTCCGGTAATAAAAGAAATGGTAGGAAGGAAGAGAAATTGAAAACACAAGGTGAAGCCTTGCAATGATTTAGATGGGGCTTCGCGTCGAGACAAGCGAGAAGCTTGGAACTCCGGGAGGGAAAAGATGAACAACTTAGAACCAAGAGATTATTCATTATGAACAATCTCCAAAAAGAAGGGATAAATCAACTTGATTAAAGAAGAATAAGAATTATGTTATGCTTATCCTCCACCAATTTAAATTGATGACAAGCAACGGATTTAACATACTACTTATTCTCGTAGAAAGGATTAAGATAGATATTGCGCAAGTTGGGAAGGTCTTCAAAAAAACACCAGAAGGGTTTGGAAACAACGAATGAATTGATATGAAAACGTAGGAAGAAGAATCTTGAGCAACCACCGTAAGAATTAAAAATGATTGAAGAAAAGATAAAGAAACACCGGGAAGAATTAGAGAACGAATGAAGATACTTGAGGGGATTTAGATACACGAGAACGAAGAGATCATGAGCTGACAAGAGAATACTTGAATGATGCACCGGTAAGATTTGGAGAATGATAGCTGAAAGCTGAGAATGAATAAGTCTTCTGAAATGATGGTCTCCGGAGAATCAAACTGAAAGGACTCCTGAATTACTCCAGATGGGTGAAAAGAATTCTCACAATCGAAACAATTATGAGGATGGCATCAAGCTAGCACCCTTAATCTTGAAGAGAATGGATAAGATTTGGAGGAAAAACTCTTCTTCGGTCTTCAAATGTCGAGAGTGACGACGAGAAACACCACCATGAATTGTTGAGATACTCCGGGGGAATGAAAGGCGAAGAGGTTGAGCCAACAATGAATTTTTTTTGAAAGATCTTGGAGAAAGACATATGACTGATGATAATTCATTCTTACGTCAAACTTTGAAATGAATTTGATTATAACTCCGGAAAAATTAGAAGAGTCAGGTAAGATCCTGGGAAAAGACCTGTGGGTTAGGGCCCACTCAAAAGAAAACACCATTGAAAAGATTGCTTGAAAAGAGAGATTGCACCAGTTGAATTAAATGACTTGACTGAGATAACATTCTCGAAAGAGCTTGAACGAAAAACAGAGTGGAAACACGAATCTTCTGAGCTATCTTCGGCACTCCGGAACAAATGTATAGCGGGAGGTGAATGATTAAGAGGTGCACCGGCATGAGAAGACATTTGAAACGAGGAAAAAGGATATGATCAACACCAAAGCTTGAATTGGATCCACCGTATAAGAAAAGAGAACGAAGAATGAAAACTTGTAGAACATCTTCATGAGAATCACCGGATAAGAACATTGGTGGAAAAGAATGGAGAGACTTCTCATCAATAAGATGATACTTGATTAAGAAATCTGAGTCCTTGAAGAAAAAGGGTGGGTGGGCGGGAAAACAAAGGCAACTTGGAGACGGATGAAAACAAACACCGTTGAGAGAGCTTAGAATAGATCTTGTGGACGTTGAAAAGATCGGATCCACTTGAATAGAAACACACCGGTTGAAAAGGATTGACATGACAATCTTGATTATCATGAAGGATTAGTATTCACATAGAAATATGAGAATACCGCTTAGGAAAGGTATGGAAACACATTTGACATTGAAGCAACTCGAATACCACAACTCAAAACAAAACAAAGGATTGGCTTGCAGGGTAAGCCGGAACAAACATATGATAGAGATTTCATCCGAAGTTTTTGTGGTGGGGCCCACACGGGCTCGATCGTACAACACCATCATGTACAAGGCAGTGCACATGACATACGAAGCGTCCCCGAGTCAGCATAGCCAAGTACTCTTTAACACACAACGAGACCACTATAAAACCAACCGTGGATAGGCGGACCACTAGACGTCGAACCCCAATTTCATATCATACATCTGTTAGAAAGATATCCTACGATATAGTTGAATTCCCACTTATAAACTCCCAAAACTTTCTGGTTATGCAATCAGGTGTTGGGGATACAAGGGAAGCATAATATCTCACCCAAAACTAGCAAATCCTACATACAGCTGTATCCATCCTTCAACACATAACCAAGAAAACTTCAAAAATCGTTTACCTCAACCTTCGAAAAGCATCCATTATACGAGTTATGGCAATACTCCGGAACTCCCGCCCCAGTACTGGGTGGCGTCGAGGTTATCTCACCAACAACTGGATAAAAGAGATTTTCGATGTCGGCGAAACTCAGGTATTCCAGAACTACAACGATAAAATTGTGACGACAACACCTCGGAGCTCAACTCCCTGGGACACTGCCACAACCTCTAAATGTTAGGAGGCACCAAGAACAATGTTCTCGTCACAAAACCATCGGAACGATTCCAAGATACCCGCGTGATCCTAATTTTTTTAGTGAAATTTGAGAAGAGAAGAGTCAAAACTCTATGTCAGGATGCCTCACCAGAGCGACGAAGGGACTGGGGAGTAAAAAGAATCCTACTCTCCGATATATATAATCCTAAAAGACTCAAAACATTTTTCTAGACTCAACAACGCCAGCGATTCGATCAAGCAGGGGGCTCCTAAGTCGGGGAGGGCTCTGATACCAACTTGTAACACCCACGATGCGGCTATATCTCCCACATGTCGAAGCATGACTTAGAGGCATAACCGCATTGTAGGCATGTCGCAAGAGGGGTAAGCTTTACACATCGCATGTACTGAATAAGAAAGAGATACATAGTTGGCTTACAATCGCCACTTCACACAATACATGAATAAAGCATTACATCATCCAGATACAAACAAGGTCCGACTACGGAACCAAAATAAAAGAAGACTACCCCTAATGCAAAAGATCCCCGATTGCCCCGACTGGGCTCCACTACTGATCAGCAGGAAACAAAAAAACACAATGAACGAGATCTTCATCGAGCTCCTCCTTGAGCTTGGTTGCTTCACCTACACGGTATCATCGGCACTTGCAACTGGTTTTGGAAGTAATCTGTGAGTCACGGGGACTCAGCAATCTCACACCTCGCGATCAAGACTATTTAAGCTTAAGGTTAGGGTAAAGGTATGAGGTGGAGCTGCAGCAAGCACTAGCATATATGGTGGCTAACATACGCAAGTGAGAGCGAGAAGAGAAGGCAAAGCACGGTCGTGAACTAGAAGTGATCAAGAAGTGATCCTGAAACTACTTACGTTCAAGCATAACTCCAACACTGTGTTCACTTCCTAGACTCCGCCGAGAAGAGACCATCACGGCTACATACGCGGTTGATGCATTTTAACTAATTTAAGTGTCAAGTTTTCTACAACCGGACATTAACAAATTCCCATCTGCCCATAACCGCGGGCACGACTTTCGAAAGTTCAAAACCCTGCAGGGGTGTCCCAACTTAGCCCATCACAAGATCTCACGGTCAACGAAGGATATTCCTTCTCCCAGGAAGACCCGATCAGACTCGGAATCCCGGTTACAAGACATTTCGACAATGGTAAAACAAGACCAGCAAAGCCGCCCGGATGTGCCGACAAATCCCGATAGGAGCTGCACATATCTCGTTCTCAGGGCACACCGGATGAGCACTCCGTACAGCTAAAACCAAACCTCGAGTTTCCCTGAGGGGGCGCTGCAAAGGACTCTAGTTTGGACCAACACTCAGAGGAGCACTGGCCCCGGGGGGGGGGGGGTAAAATAAAGATGACCCTCGGGCTCCGGAAACCCAAGGGAAAAATGCTAGGTTGTTAGTGCAAATGTAAAACAAAGGTTGGGCCTTGCTGGAGGAGTTTTATTCAAGGCTAACTATCAAGGGGTTCCCATTATAACCCAACCGCGTAAGGAACGCAAAATCAAGGAATATAACACAGGTATGACGGAAACTAGGGCGGCAAGAGTGGAACAAAACACCAGGCATAAGGCCGAGCCTTCCACCCTTTACCAAGTATATAGATGCATTAATTAAATAAGAGATATTGTGATATCCCAACATATCCATGTTCCAAACATGGAACAAACTCCATCTTCACCTGCAACTAGCAACACTATAAGAGGGGCTGAGCAAAGCGGTAACGTAGCCAAACAACGGTTTGCTAGGAAAAGTGGGTTAGAGGTTTGACATGGCAATATGGGAGGCATGATAAAGCAAGTGGTAGGTATCACAGCATAGAATAGATCGAGCAACTAGCAAGCAAAGATAGAAGTGATTTCGAGGGTATGGTCATCTTTCCTGAGATCCCGCAAGGAAGAAGAACGTGTCCATGAAGAAGACACACAGACGAAGTCAAACGGATCCTCACAAACGCGACGTTATCGGAACTAACCCGAAGAAGCAACACCAGAAAGAAGCAAACAACATAGTAAACAATCAACACATCAACATGGCATGATGCACAATCGAGTATGATGCATGTCCGGTTTAAATATGCATGGCATAGCAAAGTGCACAAACAATCCTACAAATTAAGTGGAGCTCAATATGCAACTCCGTTGCATAGTGACGAAACACCACGTGACTTATTTAGTTCTCTCTCGTTTATGTACTCAACAATATTAAATGTTGGTTAGCATGGCAAGAGGTGAAGCAAAAGAAAACTACCTATCTAGGCAAGTTTAAATGAGGCCGGAACAACAAACTACAAATCTGAAAACTCCTCATGTGCATATATTAGGTTTGGTCTTGTTCTGCCCTAAACCATATTTTAGAGTTGTTAAACATGCAATGATATGCCACCATGTTAAACTATGCATTATTCTACCCCATTTACATATAAAGATTATTTAAATCCGAGCTACGGTTAATTAGTTATGAATTAAATCATTTTAGCATGTTATTTAAGAAAACTAATGCAAACAACAGTTTAAACATTTTGAACATGCATGAAAGTGGCACATTATGAAACTAGATGCAAATCTAAGCATTTTCACATTTGGAGTTTTTACATATGATGCATAGAACATGAGTTATAATATGCATGAAGACTAGGGACTAAACTGTAAACTGGCAGTTTTCTGGATAAATAGGAAAATTGCCGATAGGAAAAAAACATAGCGGACCGAAACTGCTAGCCCACCAAAAGAAAAAAATGCTGGGTGGCCTCACCATGGGCTTCAACCCAGGACGGTGGAGCAGTGAGTCGGCTGGCGCACGGCCCACGACGAGCAGCGAGGGGAGAAGGCGACCCAGGCGAAGCGGCAGAGGCAGGGGTTCTTCGCGAGGGCGAGCTGGGACTGGCGGTCTATCATGGGAGGGAAGTGGTCAATGCACGGGCGAACCCAGCGAGCAGAGGTGGGCGTCCTCCTCCCTGTTCGAAAGAAGCAGAGGCAGGGCAGGGGCCTTGGCGCGGTGGCTTCACTCGATGAGGCGGAGGTCTTGGTCGAGGAGGAGGCTACGGAGGTCGAGGACGGCTGGATCGAACAAAGTGGAAGCGGGCGCAGTCAACGATGAAGCGAGACCAGGCGCTGGGGTCGTCTTCCCCACGTGCGATGACGAAACAGAAGGGGACGGCGTAGGGACTTGCTCCGGGAGGCGTGGAACGGCGTGGAAGCAGTGAAGGTCGGCGCGGGGATGGACTAATACAGAGCAGCAGCAGGTTCGGTGCAGGGGCGTCATGTGCGGGAGCGCGGTCAAGCGACGAGGACAGAAGGGACGGAAAGGAGAGGACACGCGCCTGCTTCGGTCGCTGGCAGCCACGACATCAAGGGCGACCCCGTTCGTTTCCTGGCAGAGAAGAAATCAAACGAGGGAGAGAGGTTAGAGGAGGAAAGAGAGGAAAACAGGGGGAGAAAGAGGAGACGGGCGGTGACTCATCTGCTCGTCGGCAGCAGCTGAACGGAGGAGTACACGGGAATGGAGTTGCGGACGCTCGATGCGGCAGGTGCTCGGACGCAAGGCAGAGACGGACGGAGCGCTGCACCTCTTCCATGGAGCTCGGCTCGGGGACGAGGCCCTCGGCTGGCTCGGTCGATGGGTGTTAGAGGCTGCGAGTGATGAGGATTGAGGAGGAACATGGGGGAGCGCTGGTTGGTGGATTGGATCGGGTGAGATCCCGAGGAAAGAGAAGGCAGGCAGGTGGCGGCGGGCAGGAGGATGGATGGGACAAGTCACCTAAAATTTAGGGTTGCCCACTTATATATGTTATTGGATTAGGTTAGGGGGGTATTCAGTCCGTCCGATCGTAATCGGGCGGTCGAGAAAAATAGGCTAGGGAGTCCAAATAAGAAAACGGTGATGTTTTGTAGATGTTTGGGGATGATCCGGACACAACGGTAGCGACAGTCCGAGTCGGGTTCGGAACAACTATCGGACGCGCGCATGAGGAGGGCCGCGGGCTGACGAGAGAGGTTAGGTTGGACCTGGCGGTAGGTAGTGGGTTGTGTAGAGGGGCTTGGGCTGAGAGGAGAGGAAGAAGGAATCCCGGCAACCGTTTCCGGAGACCGAAAACGTCCAACGTTTGACCGGCTATACTGTCGCTATAGTTTAACAGTTGGGCTATCAAACGGACTCTGAATGCGATGAAACTTGGCAGGCGGCCTATCTACACTATAACAACACCGCATGCCAACTTTCAAACCATTCCAAGAACATTTTCCGGCCACTTATAAAATAATATTTCGGACATGCCGCGGGTGCGTGCAAGTGTGTCTGCGCTCAGAACGGACAACGGAAGGAACGGGGAGACCCGGACGAAAGAAAGTTTTGAAAACATGATGATGCAAAGCACATGATGACATGACAAGATGCAACACGCAAGCGAAAGACAAGGCAAAAACAACGAATAACTAGAAGACACCTGGCACAACGGTCTTGGGGCGTCACATTCTCCCAGTCGGGAGATAAAGCGGCTTAAGGCAGCCACGCATCTAGTTAATTTCTGGATTTGCTTGAGGTCTGTTGGGGTAGCCAATTGTGACAGAGCTCGGATTTTAGCCGGATTTGCTTCAATTCCTCTATTGGAAATGATGAAGCCCAAGAGCTTTCCAGCGGGCACGCTGAAAACGCATTTTTCAGGATTGAGCTTGATGTCATATGTTCGGAGATTGTCGAACGTAAGCCTCAAGTCGTCTATTAGGGATTTGAAGTGTCTGGTTTTAATGACCACATCGTCTACGTATGCCTCCACTGTTTTGCCGATTTGTGCTTCTAGGCATGTCTGAATCATGCGTTGATAGGTTGCACCAGCGTTTTTGAGCCCGAAAGGCATGGTGTTAAAACAGAAGGGGCTGTATGGGGTGATGAATGCTGTTGCGGCTTGATCAGACTCCACCATCTTGACTTGATGGTATCCGGAGTATGCGTCGAGGAAACACAATGAGTCTTGTCCTGCGGTAGCATCGATAATTTGATCGATGCGGGGGAGGGGGAAGGGATCCTTGGGGCAAGCCTTGTTAAGGTCCTTGAAATCGACACATAGGCGCCAGGATTTGTCCTTCTTTGGTACCATCACTAGGTTTGCTAGCCAGTCTGGGTGTTTTACTTCTCTAATGAATCCGGCCTCGAGTAACTTGGCTAGCTCTTCTCCCATGGCTTGTCACTTAGGCTCTGAGAAACGCTGAAGAGTCTGCTTGACCGTCTTGAATCCCTTTAGAATGTTTAGGCTATGCTCGGCCAGCCTGCGTGGGATTCCTGGCATGTGTGAAGGATGCCAAGCAAAGATGTCCCAATTCTCGCGCAAGAACTCCCATAGTGCGGCGTCTGTTGTGGGGTTCAGCTGTGCTTCGATGGATGCTGTTTCTATAGGGTCTGTTGGGTGGACCTGGAATTTGTCTATTTCGTCTGCTGGTTTAAAAGAGGTGGACTTGGGTCTTTTGTCGAGTATCACGTCGTCCCTGTCCACTATGGAGCGTAGCGCAGTTAGTTCTTCGGCCGCGAGGGCTTCGGATAACGCCTCGAGGGCCAGTGCGGCGGTTTTATTTTCAGCGCAGAGTGCTATGTCCGGATCACTAGCTAGAGTGATGATTCAGTTGGGCCCGGGCATCTTGAGCTTCATGTACCCGTAATGGGGTATAACTTGGAAAATCGGGAATGCCTCCTGCCCTAAAAGGGCGTGGTATCCGCTACTAAACGGGGCCACTTGGAATGTGATTTCTTCGGACCTGTAATTCTCCGGCGTGCCGAATACCACATCTAGTGTGATTTTTCCCGCGCATCGTGCCTCCTGACTAGGGATGATTCCTCTGAAGGTCGTGCTGCTTTGCTCAATGCGGCTCTTGTCTATTTCCATTTTTCTAAGAGTCTCCTCGTAGATGAGGTTTAATCCGCGGCCACCGTCCATGAGCACTTTAGTAAGCCAGAAGCCATCCACAATTTGGACTAAGGACCAAAGCGGCTGGTGCTCGGGCTGTTCAGAATTGAGGTTCGTCACTGACATTGAAGGTTATAGCTGTATCGTTCCATGGATTTATTGTTGCAACGTGGCAGACTTCGGCGAGGCTGCGGAGTGCTCTCTTGCGCCTATTATTTGAGGCGAAAGTCTCAAAGACTGTCAGTACTGTATTGTTATTTTCCACGGGATGGTGCTCTGTGGTATTGTTGACGAGGAGATCCTCGCCACTCTTGGCCACCTGCCGGAGTATCCAACATGCTCTAAGGCTGTGTGTTGGCATGCTATCCGGTGTAGTGTGAATTTTGCATGGCCCATTGAGCCATCCCTCCAATACGGTTCCACGCCCTGTACATGGGCTTTGGTTTCTTTGTAATTGGATCGGGTGACTTACGAGAGTACACCCTTTTAGTTCGGACGGAGGGTTTAGTGAGAGCCGGAGGATCCCGGAATTTTGTTTGGGTTTTCCAGGTGCTTTTCATTGCACAGTACTTCTGTACTATGGCCGCCAAGTCAACGAAGTGTGCTATGTCACGGCGACTTATGGCATTGAGGATTCCCTTGTCCGTGCAATTTTTGCAAAAGGATGAAATTGCATCTTCCTCGAGACAGTCCTTAACCTTGCTTATTACAAGGAGGAATCTGGCCCAATAGTGATGTACTATCTCTTGGGGCTCTTGTCTAATGTGGGAAAGATCACTTATGTGAGGGTGGGTGGGTAGATTTAAGTCCAAACCCTGACCCGATCTGAGACCCAGGGGTAGAGGACTTTCCGAGCTTGATAGTTCGGGCTCCAGGACGTTGCCCAATAGTACTGGCCCACTGTCCGATTCTAGGTTCGAAGCTTGGGCCATGTCCTCCCGTAGACGGGTATCCGACTCGGAGAGCTCGGGAATCCGGACATAGTTTGTCCTCAAAATAGAGGAAGAATCGCTGCATTGCTCCTACACGACCGCTATCTGATGGGTGACCGGCGGAGAGTTAATCTCCCTTTGATCGGGTTTAAGCCCGATCCGATCATAGTCCGTAGCGACTCCCAAGGCGGCGATGCGATCCAAGAGCTCATTCAAGGAAGATAGCTCCATTGGATCGATATGCTCGGTGAATCCTGAGCCGACGTGGAGGTTGTTTTTGATGACCCGAGAAGTCATCGTCGGCGCGACGGCCGAGCGGGCGGTCATGACGAAGCCGCCTAATCGGAGAGTTTGGCCTACAGCCAGGGCTCCCCCAGAGGTAATGTTGTCCTTGCCAATAAGACGAGCCATCAAGCCTTATCGTGACGGCACAGTGGAACTCTCAATGAAAGCACCAATGTCAGTGTAAAAACCAGCGGATCTCGGGTAGGGGGTCACGAACTGTGCGTCTAAGGCGGATGGTAACAGGAGGCGGGGGACACAATGTTTACCCAGGTTCGGGCCCTCTCGATGGAGGTAATACCCTACTTTCTACTTGATTGATCTTGATGATATGAGTATTACAAGAGTTGATCTACCACGAGATTTTAGAGGCTAAACCCTAGAAGCTAGCCTATGATTATGATTGTCCTTGTCCTACGGACTAAACCCTCCAGTTTATATAGACACCAGAGGGGGCTAGGGTTACATAGAATTGGTTACAAGGGAGGATATCTACACATCCGAATTGCCAAGCTTGCCTTCCATGCAAAGGAGAGTCCCACCCGGACACGGGACGAAGTCTTCAATCTTGTATCTTCATAGTCCTACAGTCCGGCCAAAGTATATAGTCCGGCTGTCCGATGACCCCCTAATCCAGGACTCCCTCACCTGTCCCTCCTGGTGCTGATCATCTCCCATTGCTCATCTCGGCGCCCACATATCTGGTAGATAGTGTCCTTAAGATCCTTGTTTTAGACTTCGCCAATGCGTCCCATGGCAATGTGGGCTGCCATGCTCTTTCCTAGACTTCAGGTTGGTGCATCAAAGGAAAACTCTATGGGTTTAGTGACTGGCGTGAATGTCCTTCCTGTAACTTGAACTCGAATTATCCAACGCTCCTCTTATGGTAAGGTGGCGGTGTAGGTCCCGGTGAAGCTGGGTATTCCGATGTTCAGGTACCTAGTGACTTCCTTCAAGTGTCGTCCAAAGGGTGTGTCTTCATTCGGTTGAGCAGACTTGTTCCTTGAGTCCGCCATCCTAAAGAGTAGAAAATGGAGAGCAATCAGAAATGAGTAGAGAAGAGTGACCTATGGCTAATCTTAGTGGTCGTGTCCTACATTCAACATGTGCTTTGATACCATCTTATGGCGACCTGACCTCAGACGGTCAAGTCTCTGTGCTTCAATGTCATCCCTAGATCGGTAATGCTGACACACACAGTACTCGAATGGATTTATAACAGAGTAGCAATCACACACTTATTACATCGATAGTCTCAAGAGAGAACTTAATACAATAAATATGGCTTAAGGCCATCTAATTAAGATAACAGCGGAAGGCTTGGAAGATAAAGTGAGTCCATTAACTCCAACGGCATAGCTGAGTGCATGACAGCGACCTAGCGCACCTTACTCCTCGTCTAAAAAGTCTGCAACATGATATGTTGCAGTCCGAAACGGGTCAGCACATGGAATATGCTGGCAATATAACACAGTAGAGCAATGAACAGATAAATGCTATCACTACATGCATATATGGCTGGTGGAGGCTCTATGGTTATATTGTTTTGTGAAAAACCCATTTTTCCCTACAACAAAGGAATATATTTTATTTAACTACAAAGTTGGTTGAAAAATTATTGAGAAGGTTCCTCCAACTCAATCCCAATTAAAAGTTAACAACCCGACAAATTAATTAAGTAAAGTGATGAGATCCAATCAATAATTCAAGTACCAGATACTCAAGATGTCCATAACCGGGGACACGACTAACCATGATTAGTTTGTACACTGTGCAGAGGTTTGCGCACTTTTCCCCACAAGACTCCATCTCCTCCATTGGATTTCTCACACTACAGGGTGTTTGAGAAATGGATGACTGAGACACGTTCTTTTAGAAGCATTAACTCTTTACTCTGGGTAGATAGTTACACCTACTTTCCCCTACATCTGCTAGCCTACCACTGAAAGAGGTCACACAACATACTCAACTATGCCAGAGCCCATAATGGCTTCTGGCTGCGCATGGAAATTTCTAGCATGAATAATCTCATGATCCCTTTGAGCCTGGGTGGCGGACCGTAGGATGATCACACGGGTACTCCGGGATATCCTTGGACAACACTGGATTCTCCAGGTGCCCACAAGCAATCCACCCAGATGTGTATTAAAGTTTCCACCTTAAGTTGAACCATTAATTAACAAACTCACATCTGTCATGGATCTACTCAAACCCAAACCATGTCTACGAGCATAGCATAGCAATATAAGCATAACGTAGAAGTAACTCCCAAGGGTTTGATAGTAAAACAGGTAATAGGTTCTACCTCATCATCTACTTCCCAGACCCACATGTTAAGAGATCCTACTCATGCAATGTGTGAGGGTTGAAACTAATGCATAAAAACTGGGTAATAAAGGGGTATGATCAATGTGTTACTTGCCTTGCTGATGATCTGCAAATCCTAGAGACCCGTAGTAGCACGCTTTGCACTCCGGAAATTCTATCGCAAACAACAATAGCATACATAAGCAATCAAGCGAAGATGCATGGGAAAAACTCAAATAAGAAGATCGAATCTGAAAACTCAACTGAAGAGATTCGATTTGCAAAAAGAATCAAATCAAATGGAGCAACGAAACTCAAACTACGAAAGAAACAAGATCCGTTTACTAATCTGGACTAAACTAAATTTTCTACAGTACCAAAATCTTGATCAAGTTGGTTAAACAGAAAGAGGGCTTCGAGACGAAGATCTAGGCGCTTGTTTCACCTAATTTGGTTAAACGAGCGAAAAGATAAACTAAAACGAAGATTATGGCAAAAATCGCGATCGGAAATAATCGTGGAGAAACCCTGGAAAATAAAACAGACGAATAGGATAACGAATGAACGTTCGTTGTCTGCAGCTAACTGACGAACAGTGTTCGTTAAAACGAACATACGGATGAACGTCAGCTAAATAATAAACCTAGGAAAAACCGAACCAAAATCTAAAAAAACGAATCTAGGGTTTACTAGGAAAAAAAGCCGATCTTTTTTCCCGAGAAAAACCGGACGGCGGCGGCGGCGCGGCGGCTAGGATGGCGGCGGGGTCGGGCCGTGGCTTATAAAGCCTGGCCGGGCAGTGTCCGGATCGGGCACGGCCCGGTTAGGTCGGTGCACTTTTTTTTAAATAATCCTGACGCGGAAAAACAAATAAAAGGAATACTAAACAGAGTCCAAGAATCCTGAAATAAATTATCACGGTCCTCTAATGCAATTTTGGGCCTCTAATGCAATTTTGAAAAATGCATATTTTTCCTAATTCAAATAAAATAGCAATAAAAGTCCAAAAAGAAATTATTTATTTTCTTCTAATATTTTTCCTCCTATATTACCTTTTTTTTGAGAAGTCATATTATCTCCTCTCACATATTTTAATGTGAAATACTTTCGGAGAGAAAAATAATTAAAACCAAAGTGATCCTTGTTTCGATATTTGATAGAATTCAAATATGAAAAACGTGAAATCCCCAACTCTCTCCGTGGGCCCTGGAGTTTCTTAGAATTTCGAGGATCGCAAAGCAAAAATGCAGTAAAATATGATATGCATGAATGACCTATGTATAACATTCCAAATTTAAAATTTGGGATGTTACAGGTGGTGTGTGATGTGTTCAAATCCCCAATGTACAACTTTGATGGGGCACCAACTACATTACACAACGAACGTCGTACCCGACCCCAAGCCAGGTTCAATACGTACGATGTCGGTTACCCAACTTCGAGGTTGGGGGTGCCATCCAACGCATGCGCTCAAACTTTATTTGGTCTAACATGGCACACATAGCAATAGGAAACCATCATGGTCAAATCCTTCTCGTATGTTGGGTCAAAGGGATAGATTGTGTGGGCCCCTCGTTATTGATCAAGGATGATATATATAGACCTTGGGGAGCTCACAGATATGTGCGATGCCTATAAACTGCACAAGGGATACATGCTCGATCAGAACACCTGGCCCCATATACCCTGCATGTGGCCCAAAAAAATGTACGGTTCTGGTGTGCGATTTGTTCAAATCCCGAAAGCACAAGTTCGATGGGGCAGAAACTACATCAGTAGCATTACAAACTAAACATCATACACTCGCATCCAGGTTAAAGACGTACCATGTCGGGAACACAACTTTGAGGCAGG
>NC_041392.1:430041852-430045706 GCF_002162155.2 Triticum dicoccoides | reverse complement strand
CCAATGCATGTGCAGAAACTTGATTTGCTCTAACATAGCACATGGAGCAAAGAGTAAACCCTTCTCGTGCGTTGGGTCAAAGGGATAATTTGTGTGGGCCTATACATATGTCGATCATTCTTCAATTTTTTAGAACAAAAAATAACAATAAAAAAACATATTCTACAAATTAGCAAAAGAAGGATCCCAAGGTTTATATAATCATCATGACATGTCAGTATAGAGACATTTAGTTGATAAATCTCTATAATGACCGTATCATCGCGTTTAAATGAAGCTTGAGATATGCAACTTCCCACCGGGTCACCCATCCTTAGACTACTCAAGCCTGAGCACGTTTAACTTCTGCGTTCTATCCGACCAGGTTACGGATGGGAAGCTGCCCCTTGCTGATCATAATTGCCTCCTTGGCTTTAAGGCATTTCACGCTGGTCACTCTATGGGACCTACTCCCTACTATCACAAACGTTTGTGCTTTTAGAAACTGTGTGCAATATTTACATGGCCGGTGTGTCGCCGCCTAGCCTTCTATGAGCACTGACACTGGCAGTGGGAAACCGATGGGAGAAGAGGTGGGAAACTGATGGGAGGAGTGGCAGGAAACGGTAGTGTGTTTGGATATATAACAACATTAATATGGAAAAGTTAGTAGAGAAGGAAGCGTGAGCTAGCACGATGCATGCGCCCAGTGCTTACCCACGGGTGACACACGGTTGACCAGAATTGCTTTAAATATTCAGGGTTCATTTGGCCTTTTTTGAACATTATAATTAAGTTTTATAAGCATTAATTTAATGTGCATAATTCAAATTAGTGCACCAAAATGGCTACAAAAATCATACATGTGTCCTTGGATGCATGTTTAGGTCCCATGCAAAGAATGCAAATGAATTACAACTGTCTCGGCGTCTGGCTCGGCCTCGAACACTGAGAATATCAGTTTTTGAATCCCCTTAAATCCAAAAATCACCCGAAAATCATGAAAGTTGGCATGGTGTCACGACATGGCACATATATATCAAGGAAAAAATTGTCCACTTTGGGGCAAGTTTTATTACAAGCCTCTTTCAATTTGGAGCTTCTCTCAAGAAGGCTCATGGTTCCGATAGGGAAATGTGTCCCCCTTGTGGGTTAAACGATAAACATTGCCTCTTTTCTCCTTGTATTTTTTTCTACAGGCAACATGGAACAACATGATATCCGTGTTGAAATTGAAAATTATTCAGGGTTCGTTTGCCCTTTTATACATTAATTGAGTTTCCTAGGCATTTAATGTCCATAATTCAAATCGGAACTACAAATACATGCTCCAGTTCACTGAAATGGCTAGAAAAATGATACATGTGTCCTTGGGTGCATGTTTAGGTCCCATGCAAGGAATGGGGATGAATTATAACCGTACCGGTGTCCTGGCTCATCCTCAAACATTTGGAATCTTGATTTTTAAATCCCCGTAAATCCAAAACTCACCAGAAATTCATGAAAGTTGGCATGGTGTCACTTCATGGCACAGATATGTCGTGGTAAAAACATTGTCCAATTTGGGCCAAGCTTTATAACAAACCTCTTACAAACCTGAGCCTCTCACAAGAACCCTCGTGGTTTCGATAGGAAAACGTGCCCCCTTGTGGGCAAAACAATAATCGCTTCCTCTTCTAGCCTTGTATTTTCTTGTACATGCAACATGGAACAATGGGAGATTCATGTTGAACTTCAAAATTATGCAGGGTTCGTTTGACCTTTTTTATTCATTAATTGAGTTTTCTAGGCATTTAATGTCCATAATTCAAATCCGAACTACAAATACAAGCTCCAGTGCACCAAAATGGCTAGAAAAATCATACATGTGTACTTGGGGTGCATGTTTAGGTCCCATGGAAGGAATGGTAATGAATTCAACCGTCTCGGCGCCCTGGCTCAGCCTCAAACATTGTGAATCTCAGTTTTTAAATCTCCTTAAATCCAAAACTCACCAAAAAATTCATGAATCTTAGCATGGTGTCACGACATGGCACATATATGTCGTGGTAAAAAATGTCCAATTTGGGCCAAGCTATATTACAAGCCTGTTACAAACTGAAGCTTCTCGCAACCCTCATGGTTCGGGTAGGGAAACATGCCCCTCTTATGGGCAAAACGATAATCGTTTCCTCTTCTCGCCTTTTATTTTATTTTCTACAGGCAACATAGAATAACAGGAGTGTCGTGCTGAAATTTGAAACTGTTCAGGGTTTGTTTGGCCATTTTATATATTAATTGAGTTTTCTAGGCATTTAATATAGTCCATAATTCAAATTTGAACTACAAGCACATGCTCCAGTGAAGAAAAATGGATGGAAAATCGTACATGTGTCATTGGGTGCATGTTTAGGTCTCATTGAAGGAATGGGAATGAGTTACAAACATCTCGTTGTCCTGAAACATTGAGAATCTCAGTTTTTAAATCCTAGTAAATCGAAAATTCACCCAAAAAACATGAAACTTGGCATGGTTTCATGACATGGCACATATATGACGTGGTAAAAACCGTCCAGTTTGAGACAAGGCGCACACATTAATAGCCAACGAAGTACTTTTGAAACAAATAGCTAACACATTAATATTGCAAAGGGTTGTATTATAGGAACCTTGTATTCCCGTAACCATTTAAGTGGGGCCACACATCCCTCTTTTCTTATATGGGATAAGACTACCTCCGCCCTTGTTCATTGCTTTGTATTTTGTGCCAAAATTTGACCATACTCGATGGCGTGCGTGCAGTAGTTTGATTAGACAGGACGAGCGCGAGAAGTCTGCCATGCAGGCTCGATGGGACGCATGCGAGCAGTCTGCCGCGCAAGCTCGATGGGACGTGTGCATACTGTCCACCTCGCAGGCTCGATGGGACACGTGTGAGCAGCAAGGTCGCCCATGCTCACCGGGAAGCGAGCTCTTTGACCTCCATTCACCAGCCGCCCGCCTAACTCACAACTTTCCCATTAATGGCGGCTGAGCCTCTCTTTAACAGGTGGTTAATTAAAGCACCTAGACGGAGGGTGTTTGCTTGTGATCCCATGGCCCCGCTCAACGTTAGCATTTGCTTTATTCGTGTTTTCAACTCATATTTTGTATAATTTAAAATGCCACATAGGGCAACTGATAATACGATGACAAATAAAATGGCAACAGATCATACGATGACAAATAAAATGGCAACGGATAACACGATGACAAATTTACAATGGCGCGGATAATAATAGTCGTAGATATTCCAGATAATTTTAGATGCCACATGTGGCAAAGCCCGGAAGACAAGGGGGCAAGAGAAGAAGGAAATCGAGGCAACGATCTGGCTCGCTATTGTCTCTACTCCTTGATGGATCATCGGGCGACGACATCCTCCAGCTCCGTCTTCATTTCCTCACGACTTTGCTTGATAGCAGCCACGGATTCCTCCACCTCCTGCTCGTGCTTGATCCAGAGCTTCCTCAAGTCACCTCATCAGTTCCTCAACGACCTTTTTCTGGCTCATGCCCGAGGCACTGCTCTACTCATGCAGCTTCTTCCAGCCGGCGGCCTCCTCCTCCATCTCGGCGAGCTCCTTGAGGAGCTTCGCATTGTCACCCATGAGTTGCTCGATGAGGTCAGTCTCCTTATCAACCGAGGCATCGCTAATCTCGAGCAGCTTCATCAAGCCGTCGACCAACTCCTGCTGTTTAATTAGGCTAGCGAGAATGTCTTCATCACTGGCCAAGGACTTCAGCAACGCCAACTCGTCACGATCGCCGACGTGGAGAGTTCTCTTGTGAGGGCCCTCGTGTGCTGGTGAGAGCTCGTTCCAGGGCTCCACGACGCTCCGGGACATCTCGGCTACG
>NC_041392.1:430017641-430041616 GCF_002162155.2 Triticum dicoccoides | reverse complement strand
CTGTGACCTTGGTCTTTGCTCCCTGGTTATATCCACCAGAAATTCCTCCTACCGGTCATGGCAGAACGACTGGCAGGAAAGACTTGTTTCGTGGGTGATGAGGAGAGGAACTGGGAAGTAATTTTCGAGTGGGTGGTTTTTATAGCCCGATGCTATGAACACATTTAGTTTTGATCAATGTGAATAGATTTGCAATTACCTATTGCGTTGTAATCTGGAATGTGACGAGAAACATGGTCAAAATTTATTGATTATTATGGGCTCGAAGCCCGAAACACACCTTCATATGGCTGTCGTTTCTTTTGTTCTGGCTCATTGCAAACAGTTTTGATGGATCAACCATATGCCACGCATCGTACACGCGTCGGAAGCCCCAAACGGTTCCCGGATGGTGTATGTGGGACTGCGTTATCGTATGTACGTGTACGTGTCTGCCCACTATCACAGATGGTTCGGATAACACCATCATGTCCGATGGATGCATCGTCGCGCCTCCCACGGGGTGCCAGAAGGTTGACCAGAATTGCAATATGCCAGTGTGCTTATTCGCCGTTGAGGCGACTGTGATGCGCTCTTCTCATATGCCTCCACGCGCTTTACTCACCGTTTAGGTGCCAAGGATCGCAGGTCGCGGCCCTCCGCGCGCGCTCTGCTAGTGGTTGGGGCCAGCACATGATCACCTTGGGGAAGCTTTAGTTGTTTGATCTTAGATTATGTTAATTAATCATACCTCCAGAGACGGAATCATCTGGCTCTAGAGGTATAATTAATCAACCTAAACTATGATCTTCGGCGCCCATTCTCGCATCGCAACTCCATTCTGTCGTCGGCCGTTGGGGGGTATGCCGGTATGTGTGGGTAACTAGCTAGCAAGTGGATCAGTAGAGAGTCGCTGGTGGCAGCCATTGTTGTGGTTATTTATAGCTAGCAGCTGGCTACGGGATTGGGGATTTTACAATTCACCCCTGTGGAGCGTGGGAAGCCTTTACTAGAGCACGGGAAGACTAAGTGGAGCACACAACACGACAACCATTTGCGGTGTCACGTGTTACCACACATGTGTTAACATAAGGAAACGTATGTGTGACTTACTAATCATCGCACACGAGTACTCGCACACGCATCATGTGCAATACTCCTAGCCATCGCAAGCAACTAGTATGCATTTTTCAAAGTTTTTACTAGACATAGAATCACACAGGAATTAACTCTAGTAACAGTATGTGTTATATTTTCTCATCGCAAATAGTTCATCCGAGTGGGCTATTTGTCGCGTATCACACACATCTTGTTTACACGAATCATTTGTGTTCTTTTGGCTCATAGCAAACAGTTCATCTATGTGAACTGCATGCCGCATATCACACACATCTTGTTAAATTGAACCATTTCTGTTGTGTTCCTAGTCGAAAATAGTTTGTCCGAGTGAACCGTATGCCGTATATCACACACCCCCTAATCTGGCTGACCGTTTCTGTTGCATACCCTAATAGCAATAAGTTCATCCGAGCATACTGTATGCCGTTTATCACACACACAATGATATATCTGCCTGTTTCTTTTGTTCTGCCTCATCGCAAACAGTTCATTGAACTGAATTGTATGCCCAGCATAGCACACGCAACTAATATCTAAACTGTGTTTGATGTATCTACCATCACAAATGTTTTGCATCTTTTTTATGTTTTTTTACATCATAGTTTGCGATTAATGCATCGCACATAGTTTCTTCGAAGGGTCTCTGATTGTAGTGTCGCGTTAGCAGCATCCTGGAGTAGTGCATTCTGGTATTAACTTTAGATAAGTAGCACCCTTACATTTGTGTTTGGTGGGAAAATTGCACATCATTCACTGATTACAAGAGAGTATGGATGGCAAAGAAATTTTCCTGTATCTGATGAAGGCAGGCCCAAGATGAACTTGGGTGTTTTTATGTAGTCCCTCTTATAGCATTCACAACAAATAACCACTTCCATGATGATACGTGTTTTTCATAGTAGGTCACGTTTTCTGTCATGCATGTACATCCATGATGACTTTATGACAAAATCAAGATAGTCATACCTGTGCGGTCCTAGAAGTGTTCCATGACAATACCAAAATTATCATCACGGAAGTGTCCACTTCCATGACGATAAATGGTGCTTCATGGAAGTGCTTTCGTCAAGGGTAACCAACACGTGGCATCCACCATAATGGGTCTTTGTTAAGCTATCGGGTTCCGGTTTGGATCCAATAACCCGTTAACAACTCGGACCAATGGGGATTTTGCACGTGTAAAATTCTCATTCACCGGAGGAACCACGTGTCAGCATGTCATTAGGACAGAGCGACGTCTATGATATCTCAACATGTGGCATGGACCAACAATGGCCTATTTAGATTACAAAGCCTGGGCCATTTGACTTGGTCAAAAGCTAGCGGCCTGGCCCATGAAAAGCCTCTTAATGGTATATTCGCATATGCCCATTTTACGGCCCGGTATCTTACGACCTGTTATGGCATTCCCAAATTCGGCGCAACAGCGTCATGTGGGCCGTCTAGTATAACACCAGCCCATTTCACTTTTGGCCCATGTATGGCCCATGACGTCTTTTGGCCCATATGAGACCTTTCGTATCTTTGGGCCCTTTAGTGGCCCATGGCGACTCTGACCCATAACAAACAATAAATTTCTTTATTCCCATTAATGGCCCATGATTCAAATGGGCCATTTCCAGCCCATGTTAGCTTTCGGCATACTGACGGCCCATACATTCTTGAGCTCCTTTTCGGTCCTCGATTACTCCCGTCCCGTTACTGGCCTATTCTCCTAATGGGCCAATTCAGCCCATGGTTAGAATCGGCCCATTTGTGGCCTGTTAACCTGTTGCGCCGTTTCCAACCCATCATGTATTCTGGCCCATTAACGACCCATTATGCCTATGATAGAATTAAGCCTTTGCTATCTTCTGGCCTGCTAATGGCCCGTTTTCGGCCCATGCCGGCCCATGTATCCGATGGCCCATAGGAGGCCCATTGATTCTATGGCCCGTTGGAGGTCCATTCATCCAGCGACCCGTAGGAGGCCCATTGATCCTACGAGCCGTAGCAGGCTCAAGGTTACTGTCGGTGTCAAAACCTGCGGATCTCGGGTAGGGGGTCCCGAACTGTGCGTCTAAGGCAGATGGTAATAAGAGGCGGGGGACACAATGTTTACCCGGGTTCGGGCCCTCTCAATGGAGGTAATACCTTACTTCCTGCTTGATTGATCTTGATGATATGAGTATTACAAGTGTTGATCTACCATGAGATCGTAGAGGCTAAACCCTAGAAGCTAGCCTATGATTATGATTGTCCTTGTCCTACGGACTAAACCCTCCAGTTTACATAGACACCGGAGGGGGCTAGGGTTACACAGAGTTGGTTACAAGGGAGGAGATCTACATATCCGAATTGCCAAGCTTGCCTTCCACGCAAAGGAGAGTCCCACCCGGACACGGGACGGAGTCTTCAATCTTGTATCTTCATAGTCCAACAGTCCGGCCAAAGTATATAGTCCGGCTGTCCGAGGACCCCCTAATCCAGGACTCCCTCAGTAGCTCCTGAACCAGGCTTCAATGACGATGAGTCCGGCGCGCAGATTGTCTTAGGCATTGCAAGGCGGGTTCCTCCTCCGAATACTCCATAGAAGATTTTGAACACAAGGATCGTGTCCGGCTCTACAAAACGAATTCCACATACCACCGTAGAGAGCATATTATTCCACAAACCTAATCCGCTGACAACTTTTCATAACGTGACGTCCTGCCATGGCCCGGTCATTATGAACCGTTTTTCCTTGCCTGCCACTGCACGTGTTGTGAGGCGGTTTTATTGGCACGTCTTGTCGAAGCAGAGATCATTTTCCCCTTATCACGGGATTCCCATCAATACGGGTGTGGGTAACCCAGTCATGTTTGTTAGTATGACTTCTCGATTTTAGGCAAGTTCCAAATGGCCACGAGGAGGACTCTTGATATTCACCCTCTTTATAAAGGGGCCAAGACCTATCCTTTTCTTCTCGCACCCGATCCTTCCCTTCCCCCACCTCGAGCTCATACACCCAAGGCTTAGGCTAAGTGCTTCGGACCTTCAACCATGTACGTACCCAACCTTCAGGGTCGGTGGATGGCTTCCTCTGTCACAGAGGAGGACATCAAGAAGCTAAGGGAAGGCAGGTATCTGACCTCGCACAGGCTGCCTGCTCAAGGGCAAGTCATCCCCACTCCCGAACCCAAAGAGAGTGTCATATTTGTTTCCCACTTCCTCCGAGGGCTAGGCTTCAGTCTTGATCCCTTTGTAAGAGGGCTTATGTTCTATTGCGGGCTCGATTTCCACGATCTAGCTCAAGATTCCCTCCTTCACATCTCGTCATTTATCGTCGTGTGCGAGGCCTTCCTCCACATCACCCCACACTTCGTCTTATGGCTCAAGACCTTCACTATGAAGCCGAAGACGATCGACGAGTGTCACGCATAATGCGGAGGTGCCATAATAAGCAAAGGCACCGATGCTCCATGGCCTAAGGGCTCCTTCCCGGAGGTGTCCAACTTATGGCAGCGAGAGTGGTTTTACATCACAACCCCCCAAAGTAAAAAGTGGGCCGCTTCCCCGCCTTCCGCTCCCCCCCCCCACCGCAACTGGCATCATGGGTCAACAGGGGGCTGGACTAGTAGCCAGTTAATGACGTGTTGACATTGCAAAGTCGCATCCGAGATCTCCTCAAGAGGGATGTCGGTCTTGTCAAGGTAATGCAAGTTATGCTAGTTCATCGGGTCCTGCCATGCCAACGTCGATCTCTCCGTATGTGGGAGTTCAACCCGGAAGGACCGCGAACTATTCAGCAATTCTTTGGCATGACGCTCGAAGAGATATACGGATTGTTCTTCGAATCACGAATAAAGTGTCCGGGCACCACCGAGGATGCGAGTCTCAATTGCAACCATCCAGATACCCACGTAAGTAATTCTGCGGCCGAACATGTTGTCTTTTTATTTGTCACAACATCATTCTAAAAAAATCGCTCTCGGCCAAGACTTGATAAGAAAGGCAAAGAGGATCAGGTGTTCGGCCCCCCTTCCCGAAGGCTTACCGGATCCTATGCTAGCCACGATGCTTGAGCGTGCACCTTATCAAGTGCCATCAGGGGAAGATGAAGGGCGGAATAAAGAAGCCAAAAGCGGGCTTCACGCATTATTCATCCAAACCGAGGGAATTAGTGTCTCCGCGAAGGAGGATAATCGGGGAGAAGAATCCAGAATCCCCTCTCCCCAAGGAAGGAAAAGGACCGCCTCTGAAGACTTGGAAACGAAGATTTCCAAACGAGGGAAGAAACCTTCGCCAGGGGGCCCTGCCCCGGAGGGCGTCCTTACCGACAGTGCCCGCAAGGGGGCCAGCCCTCCACCGGTAAGTGAACAAGAGTACTTTTGGTAAATATATCCTGCTTTATCTCCGAGGAAAATAACCACGACATATATCTTGCAGTCGGGCTCGTAGCCCTTCTCGACAGAGTTCGTCTTCGGGGGATCTTCTTCCGGAGATGATGGAGAGCGAAACGCCTCCTCCTGCCTCCCCGCCACCTGGGGCGGATGACCCTGAGGTGTCATCACGGAGGATTTCTCCTGATCCGCCAAGGCCAGAAGGTGACCCTTGGGCCACCGGAAATCCAGAGTATTCGGCTCCTAAGGAGAGCAATAGAAAGAGTCTAGGATTGTCCGGTGCACAACCGGACGCACTGATGGGTCTTTTGGAGCAAGAGGCTATCTCATAGGCGCATCGTACTTTAATGGGTACGGCGGCTGAGAGGATTTCATCTGCCAAAAGTGGGTTGCACGAGGCTTTTACAAGCCTGCTAAGAGGCTTTGAGGTACGCAAAATAATATATAAAATTCTTTGACGATACCGCACACGCTAGGTGTGCTCTATACAGATAGTAGCCCCTGATACTCTGGTTGCTGTCCAGAGGCGGCAAACAGAGGATCATAGTCCTAGGTAATGATCGCGCTGCTTTCATGTGCAGGCGGCTAAGGGTCCGGTGGCTGGCCGGACTGCTGAGTTTGCCGGACTGAGGCGGCAACTTGATGCGGCAGATGCCGACATTGCGCTTGTGAACAAGCGGCTTGAGGAGGCACATGGTATGTATTTTTGGGTGGTCAACAAATAGTAAGAGGAGCATGATGCTAGTATCTATACTATGTTGTGACTGCAGATGGAGCTGCGGCCGTGGAGACCCTTCGGGCGGAACTTGCCCGAGCCAAGGAACAAGCAAGGAGAAGTGTTACGGCCGCCCTAAAGGCGACTGAAGACTTAAGATCCGAACAGGCTGCTTATCGCCAGAGCGAAGATAAAATATCCAAGATGGCTGTTGAGCTGAAAGATGTCGCCGGCCGATATGAGCTCCTTGAAAAGGAAAGCCAAGCGAAAGCGGCTGACCTGAAGAAAGCCATGGAAGCAGCCAAGGAAACCCGCTCTAGAATCAGAGTGGCGAAGGAGGAGCTCCGTCAAGCTGGAGATATCATGGCCGGGAAGCCCTTTTTGTTGTGGTCGAAGTTCGAAGATCCGAAATATGCCCCTCTCGATCAATTATGGAGTGCTGCAGACGCGTATTCGGACTTGGCAATGAGTGCTGCTAATGCGACTGAGTTTTTCAAAGATCAGAAAGATCATGAAGTGGAGAGGTTGTTCTGGTCGCAGTTCAGTGCTCCCACGCGTCCGCTGCTGTTGAATGAACAAATGGCCGAGTGGGCCGAGCTCCATAGGTTGTCTGGATTTGCCGTGAGGTCTATCGTGGATCATCTTTGGCCGAAGGGGCCAAGGCCGAATAGTTATTTTAGTTTAGTGCAACGATTCCTTGGTGCTGTGCCGCATATCGACGTTGTAAAGAGGTCGGCGTGCACAGAGGGTGCGCGGATGGCTCTTGCCCGTGTTAAGACATACTGGGCAGAGATGGAGACCACCGCTATTGCGACCCAGGATCTGGCCGTAGGCCAGGTTTCGGTTGAGCACTATTTTGAAGAAGTCCTGGAAGGCACTCGTGTAATAGAGGCTCAGTGCTCGAAGAGTATCATGTTCGAGTGACATGTATCCCAATTGTAAAAACAATGCTAGTTAGATTATAAAGGCTGTGTTTATACTTCTGCCTGAAAGTATTATGATGCCTCCTGTGCGGCCGTTTATGTATGTATATAACCTGAAAGTTTGCAGTCATCAGCTTCAGCCCCCACGCATATAATGCAGGGGTGTTCGGAACAGCAAATGTTCACACTTGACCCAACATCTTGGTCCATTAAGGAGGTGATAGCGCAGCGAACAAGGCAATCGGACTATATACCTTTAACAATTTGACTTAGCCATAGGAGTTTGACGGTGGGGCTACTATATAGCCCCTGGTACTTCTGCGCTCATCCGAACACGGTGCGCGTACATACATGACCGGAAAACCGGTCCTTCGTTAATGCAGAGGAATCATGGAGATTCCGCTGAGTCATCGAGTGGTTGACCAGTCTCGCGCTTTATCACAACAATCAGTTTTCGGCTTTCTCTACTGAGGTGCTCATCCAGATGAACCAGGGCACAATCGCAGTAGTTGTCCCGGTGCCACCTTAGCCGATAGAGCGGAACGTAAGGTAGCAAAACACAGGAGCCGGGCAAATCCAACTATTGACCAAAGACATGATTCAGAGCTGATGCATATAAGGCCAAACTCGCGATGCCGAGCAGTCCCTAAGGTGTTCGGACTTTACATCATATACTGGGCTAAGAAACGCCCTCGATTATGAGCCGTTAATTTACAGGTACTTGCATTAGTCTGACGTGATGAAATGTCAATAACGCCAGCATCCCTTTTGGTTGTGTTGAGTATCTGGAGGGAGTGAAGCAACAAGAGACAGTAAAAAAAGGTTTACACAGGGTCTTAATCTAAAAAGAAGCCTTTGAGCGGGGCCCTGCTGCACGTCTACGCCTGTGTCTCCATTGTGCCGTATTCTGTAAGGGTGTAGCACGATGATTATCTGTAAAAGAGAAAAACGTAGGTGAAAGTCTTCGTGCGAAAAAGTTGGTTATTCTTAATGAACCATTAAAATGCAATCTAAATAGGGTCAGGCTGAACTGTAGCCCTTTTTACATGCGGGAAGCCCCTAGCACCACCTATGGGGGTATATCCATCGACGCATCTCAGGTTTATCTGAGCTGTTACAGCTAGTGGTGCACCGGACTCGTCTAACCGATTCCGCGGTCTTGACGACCGATCCTTTCTTCTGGTTGGAGAGGCCGTTCAGTGGTTGGCTGCTAGAGCCGCCACATATTCGTCCCTACGTGAGGAACACTCTGTGTTTCTGCTAACTATGATGATGCCACGTGGACCGGGCATCTTAAGCTTAAGATAAGCGTAATGCGGAACTTCATTAAAATGAGCGAAGGCCGTTCTCCCGAGTAGTGCGTGATGGCCGCTACGGAATGGAGCAATGTCGAAGGTTAATTCTTTGCTTCGGAAATTGTCGGAAGAACCGAATACAACCTCACTAGAGAGCCCGTACAGCGGGCCTCTAGGCCTGATATTACTCCTTTGAAGGTAGTATTGCTTTGGCTGATTCTTTTAGGGTCTATCCCCATGTTGTGGACGGTGTTCCGATATATCAGATAAAGACTACTACCGCCGTCCATAAGGACTCGGGTGAGATGGTATCCGTTAATTATTGGGTCTAGCACCAAGGCAACCGATCCTCCGTGCCGGATACTGGTCAGGTGATCCCTGCGATCAAAAGTGATCGGGCAGGCCTACCAAGGGTTGAACTTGGGGGTGACAGGCTCCACGGCGTATACATCTCGGGGTGCGCGTTGGATCCTCCTCTTTGGTATGTGAGTTGTGTAAATCATGTTCACTGTCTTGACGTCTGGTGGGAATTTTTCTGTCCCCCAGTGTTCGGCTGGCGAGGCTCATCCTCATCTTCGCTTGGTGTCTCCCTCTCCTTGTGTTCGGCGTTTAGCTTGTCGGCTTCCTTGAAGACCCAGCATTCTCTGTTGGTGTGGTTTGCCGGTTTGTCGGAGGTGCCATGAATCTGACATAATCGGTCTAGAATCTTGTTTAGTCTGGACGGTCCATCTCTGCTGCCTTTAAATGGTTTTTTCGTTGACCCGGCCGAGAGCCCCTGAATCCAGCGTTTACCGCCGTGTTGTCTGGGCTGTCTTCGTTGTTTCGACGCTTGCTTTTATTGCGTGACGGTTTCCCATTGCCATCCCTCACTTCGGATGTGCCTGGGTTGCTGGTGCCGCTATGGGCTAGCCAACTTTCTTCGCCCGTGCAAAAACGGGTCATAAGGCTTGTTAGGGCTGTCATTGTCCTTGGTTTTTCTTGGCCAAGGTGTCTGGCGAGCCATTCGTCCCGGACACTATGCTTGAAAGCCGCTAAGGCTTCGACATCTGGGCAGTCGACGATTTGATTCTTCTTTGTGAGAAATTTGTTCCAAAGCTTTTGGGCTGACTCTCCGGGCTGTTGAATTATGTGACTTAAATCATCTGCATCCGGAGGTCGGACATATGTCCCTTGAAAATTGGCCCTAAAAGCATCCTCAAGCTCTTCCCAGCTTCCAATTGAGTTTTCAGGGAGGCTTTTCAGCCAGTGCCGAGCTGGTCCTTTCAACTTGAGAGGCAGGTATTTGATGGCATGGAGATCATCTCCACGAGCCATGTGGATGTGAAGGATAAAGTCCTCAATCTAGGCCCCAGGGTCTGTCATTCCCTCGTATGCCTCTATGTTCACGGGTTTGAATCCGTCTGGAAATTCATGGTCCAGCACCTCGTCGGTGAAGCATAGGGGGTGCGCGGCACCCCTGTATTTTGATGTGTCATGGCATTCTTCGGACGGTTGTAGCATTTGGTTTTGATTCTGAGCTGTTATTCGGTCAGTATAGTCATTTGGGCGGCCATGATTCTGTGCTGGAGCGCGCTTCCTAGATCCGTAGATGTACCTAGTCATACCGGTTTTTTTGTGCAGGTCTTCGCGTAAATCGTGTGCTGACTTATGTGCTATGTCGTTAGCCGCCCTGTCTTGGCCACAGGGTGGTCGATCCGGCTGATCAGCCGTTTTATTTTTCGGCTGAGTGGGATCTAAAGCCTCGTCGTCGAATTCAGGCAACAGCTTGCACTTTGGATAGCTCTTTGTGTGGCGACTGCTGCCATACTTTTCTTCAGTGTCAAGCACTTTGTTCCATCTGCTGTTGAGCATATTCTGCGCAGCCTTAAGCCTTTGCTTCTGTTTCTTCAGGCTCCTTGCGGTGGCGATAAGCCTTCTATGGAGGTTCTCTTGTTCCAAGTGCCCTTCCGGGATGATGTGTGCATCATCGTCCGGACTGTTGTCCTCTCCAGAGACAGGTTGATGAGCTTTACCCTCGACGTCGCCGTGATCGGACAGCGGCTCTGTGCTATGTTCGCCGTCCGCTGGATCATCCTGCTCCATCGTTGGGTCCGTGTGGTCATCGTTTCCTTTGGAGTCGACCGGGGCATTATTCTTTCTTGCGTTGTTATCACTGTTTTTGCTGAGGCGGGATTTGGAGCGGTGCCTACATCGTCACTTTGGTTGCTTCTCGAGGGGACTATCCTTCGCTGCATCCTCCCGTTCCTCGTCGTTGTTTTCTATGGGTGTGTCCACCATGTATATATCGTGTGATGAAGTGGCTGTCTAGCGCCCTGTGGGCAGTGGTTCCCGTTTCTCTCCTGCATCGTCGTCCATACCGTCGATGTCTTCGGAGTCGAAATCAAGCATGTCGGTTAAGTCGTCGACAGTGGCTATTAAGTGGGTGGTGGGTGGGGAATGAATTTCATCGTCCGCTTCCCACTCAAGCCGGACATAGTTCGGCCAAGGGTCTCTTGACAAGGAGAGAGATCTCAATGAATTTAGCATGTCGTCCAAGGGCGAGTGCTGAAAGATATCCGTGGAGGTAAACTCCATGGTCGGTGCCCAGTTAGATTCGATAGGCACGGACACAAGCGGTTCAGAGCCTATGGCCGGGGACGAATCCAAGGGTCCGGTAACACAGGTCTCATAGGAGGTGAAGTCAGTATTCGGCTCTATCGCTGCTGAGTGTGCGGCTTCCGTGGCGGGGTCCAACCACCCGTCCTCGGACGGCACGATCTGCTCCGGATTGAGGGCCGGAGTAGCCACAGGTGTGATCTCCCGAACATCGTTCGACGGCAGAGCTAAGTCATGCTTGTCATGACTGTGCGGCGCACCTGACATGGGCTCGAATCCGTCGAAGATCAAGTCTCTGCGGATGTCGGCAGTATAGTTCAAGCTTCCAAACCTGACCTGATGGCCAGGGGCGTAGCTCTCGATCTGCTCCAGATGGCCAAGCGAGTTGGCCCGCAGTACAAAGCCGTCGAATATGAAGATCTGTCCGGGGAGAAAAACCTCACCCTGGATCGCATCGTTATCGATTATTGAAGGAGCCATCAAGCCTTTATCGTGACGTCACAATGGAACTCTCAATGAAAGCACCAATGCCGGTGTCAAAACTGGCAGATCTCGGGTAGGGGTTCCCGAACTGTGTGTCTAAGGCGGATGGTAACAGGAGGCGGGGGACACAATGTTTACCCAGGTTTGGGCCCTCTCGATGGAGGTAATACCCTACTTCCTTCTTGATTGATCTTGATGATATGAGTATTACAAGAGTTGATCTACCACAAGATCGTAGAGGTTAAACCCTAGAAGCTAGCCTATGATTATGATTGTCCTTGTCCTACGGACTAAACCCTCTAGTTTATATAGACATCGGAGGGGGCTAGGGTTACACAAAGTCGGATACAAGGGAGAATATCTACATATCCGAATTGCCAAGTTTGCCTTCCACGCAAAGGAGAGTCCCACCCGGACACGGGACGAAGTCTTCAATCTTGTATCTTCATAGTCCAACAGTCCGGCCAAAGTATATAGTCCGGCTGTCCGAGGACTCCCTAATCCAGGACTCCATCAGTTACCATGGTCCGTATGTGGCCATGGTTGTTGCGACCAATAGCAAACCAAGGAAAAAGAAGAATAGGGAAATAAATAAGCCAGAAATTAAGGCTAGGCTATTAAGGCAATTGCATAGATTACATCAACTAGGCATCAAAGTTCGCCACCAGTGCAAATATAGGGACTACCCTACACTATACAAAAATGGCATGCTGGTTTCTTCAGCCGGCCGCTACACGTTAAGATCAAATTTTGTATCGCAACAAAACAAATTACAACCATAAAACAAAAGGAAGGTTGGCATAAAAGTTAACAGTCCGGCAGATAATTGCACCACCAGAAGTTTAGAAGCTCAGTTCATTTGACCTAACTGTTAAGTTTTCATGATGTACTATCCGATGGAGCGCCATAACCTTCGCCTTCATATCTCCTAGGCTCCTGAACAACATAGCAAATGTCCGATACTCTGGTTTCTAAACCATGCATATCTTGGTGACATCAAACAATGGTTGTCCTTGTTTCACAAAGGGTCTCTGTTAGGGATTGGACTTTTGTCTGGAGCGCAGGTATAACATTGTTTTCAGCTTGCATATCTTGATCATGAGGCAGTTTGGACGAGATTGCCTTAACAACCAACCTAGTATTATGCAGGAACATGATGTTTGCACTGTTAGTGGACATGTACTGACCCACTGCAGTAAGAGGTCACATTGCGGTTATCATTGTCTCATCACCTTCAGAAGGTGGCGCTTCCACCATTTGTTCCATAACTTGCTGAAAAGTTAAGTTTGTACATTTAATGTACCAGATCAGAAGATATTAAGGAGGCAGTAAAACCAAATAGAATAGCTTTGGTCTATATACAAAATTTATTCTGGTGAACCTGTGTAAAATATTAGTTGTATTTTACTGCAAAGTACATAATAAAACCAGGTTCCAAACATATGAGCATGTACCATACCATGGCTAACGTATTGTCTATTTCTTCACATTGTATTGACAACTAAGGATAAAGAGACAAAGTTTATAATACGGTATGTGTCGTGGATTTGTCACGGTAGTTGCCCTAGTGAAAGGACTTAGGTGTGGAGCCATCGCAACTAGGTTAGCTTGAAGGGGTTGAACGGGATGAATGACACAAGGAATTTACCCAGGTTCGGCCCCTTCAAGCTAACCTAGTTGAGATGGCTCCATACCTAAGTCCTTTCACTAGGGAAACTGCCGTGACAAATCCATGACAGTTGGCACCCACCGTGTTGTCAGAGCATGGTGGTTTCGAGTTCTTGAAGGGTAGCTTCTTAGGGATCAAGGGATATGCCGTGGGCCAGATGACCAAGAGTCAACGCGGCAAGCTTTACATTGAGGATGCTGGCTGGGGTCCAGAGGCCGACTCAATCGAGTATGGGTACCGGGTCCCCTTCGGCGGAATTCACGTCTTCATCGGCAAGATTGGAGAGTCGGTGCCTGAGCCAGACATCTGCACCAACACGATTGACACGGCTCAGCGTGCACGACCCACCAGGATCCAACCCGCCAGGAAGCCTGCCTTCATTAGCTTTGTTCATGGGGAAGATCTCGAAGAAGGTTCAATGTCAGGAGGAGAGACAACCATCTCACTGGTACAACGACGTGCTATACAAAAGGTTTTTAACCCCTTTCCAGGACGACATTTGCAACTGTCGCCAAGTGAGTGTGGGCGATAGGGGGGGGGGTCTTCCCACACGACCCAGAAACCGTCGGGGATAGGCCCTCCTGGCACACAAAATGAGCTCGTGTGCAATCTGGCGGGGCATCGAAACCCAATTATTTATGTTCATATGTACATCCCACACGGTGAATCCCAGAAAATCATTTCTGTTCGTATGTATATCACACACAGTTTTTGTGTGTGGAAATGTTTGTGCAAGGTGGCCTAACGCAAACAGTTCTCTGCCAGAAGCCGTGTGTGATTGTTAGTTGATCGAACACGCCTACTTTCTAGAAACTATGTAGGTTGATTAAGTTCATCGCCCATGGTGCTGGCTGAGTAACTGTCTGCAATAGAAAACCCCAATAAGCAGGGTAATTAGCCTATTATTGATAATCCATGTACTAGTCAAATTGATATTTCTTATAAAACACACCAGATATTTCATATCCGTATAACAACAACCAGGATTTCATAATCCAATTACATCAGATAGCTTCGGCACTCAGTTACGCCATTACACAACATCACCAAGTTTCACATGCAACATCAAAAACCTTTGGAAAGTAGCATTGTACATGGTAAATAGACAGATGAATCTCATCTGGGAAACTGCAGAAGCGGAAGGCAAATATTGAGCCTTCAGTGAAGTTGAATGTCCTTGCAACATTAGGCCAGTGGCTATGGATAATTGCCCGCCCAACCTTTGTCCTCTTCAGCAAGACTTCAATATTGTACTGTGGGTGTTGAATGAATACCTTCCTCGCCTCTTGACCATGCAGGTGGTTTGAGAGGTAATTATCGGTGAACTTCTTTGAAAAGTACTGAAAACAAAGATATGCATCAAATCGTTGTTATAAATTTTGAAATGACGAAAGGGGTAAAAACAAGGTAAAAGAGTTAGTACCATCCTATAGTTGACTGATGTCTTCTTCATTGTGCAAACAAAGATCTTGTTGTTATTCGTCGCAAGTTTCTTCATCCTAACTATCTTTCTGAGTTTCTTGACTTGACTGGTATTCATGGACATCTCATTTCCCCATATGCAAAATGGGTCGAACAGTGGGTCTAAGCCTCTGACAGCATAACCTACATGTGCAAGACCAAATTGTAAGGAACCTAAATATTAGAATGATTCCTGCAACTGCACAATAATGTGCTATTAGCCAAAGGACCATGCGTGAATAAACCTCGATGGTAAACTGCAGTGTCTCCCATTGTTTCCCTGCAACACACATAAGGAAGATCTTGATCAGGTTAACTGAGAGTTGCCATACTATCAGTAGAATGTGTGTATAGCCAAATTCGATTGGTGTCACATGCATAAAAATACAAAATTGTACCCACAGCAAATGAAAATCAAATTGCAGAATTGAACCAAATAGTTAAATGGATAGCAGACCAAATGAACCAAAATGGTTAACTGAGCACGACATTGCATAATAGAAACATGTACTAGAAGATAAGAAAGTTAACAAAACAAAGAATGCTTGAGAACAGTACTACAAAATGTAGCAATTGTTGGACCAAAGTGTTAACTGAACATTACATTTCAGAGGACCAAATTGTTAACTGAACATCAGATTGCATATTAGCATTACGGAGGACAAATCACTAGAAGGCACTGGCGGTGGCCTCGAGAAAATAGCACGAACTATATTTTAAAGTAGACAACCGTGTGGCGGTGTCGACGGTGGTCTCGAAGATGAGGTGCTCCTCCAAGATCTGGCGGTCGACACGCATGGCAGCCATAGTGACCTCGTGCGCGTGTGTGGCCGCATGCTACTGAGCTCGATGTTATACTACGTGCAAAATGGCTGTTGGCGGTGCTTAATTGGAGGAGGGGGACATTGAGCTCGGCGGAAGGTGTAGCGCCGTCGGTCGGGGCATGTGGGACAAGAAAGGAGGAGGATGGTGTGGGTGGGGTGTGGATTACCTAACCATATCGACAAGGCTGCGCAGCAAGAAGAAGGGTTGCCGGCGAGGAGGCGGCGCTGCAAGAAGAAGGTTCGCCGGCAAGCAGGCGGCGCTGCAAGAAGGGTAGCTGACGAGGAGGCGACGCTGCAAGAAGAAGGGCCGAGAGCGAGGAAGTTGAGCTGCCAGCAAGCAGCAGTGAAGGTTTGAACTTGAAAAGCAAGGAGGAATAGTGGAAATGTGGCTTTTGGTGGGAGCAAGGGGTGGGGAGATAGATATTTCCGCGGTGGCAAAAAAATTGTGCTCGGTACCGCGAGAAACTGGCGGCAAGTGTGGTTCAAGCGGGGGCGGTGGACTGTAGACGACGAAGCTTTCTGCGTAAGCCAGACAAGACGGTGCGCGAAGATATTTTATATCGCATCCCACATGATTCTTTCTAGTAAACTGTTTGTGGTATACCTGATTTTTTTCATTATGTTCTGAAAGACAAAATGGTGTTATGGAGGGAAAGGATGGTGTTTGAATTGCTAGAACATTTACGTACAGTGAACACGCAACTAGTACATGAGTGTCGTGTTTAAATTTGGAATTATTCCGAGTTTGTTTGGCATTTTTATGTGATAATTAAGTTTCTGGGCATTTAATGTGCATAATTCAAATTTGAACTACCAGCACATGCTCCAGTGCACCAAAGTTTGTTGGAAAATCACATGTGTGTCTTTGGGTGAATTTATAGGTCCCATGCAAGAAATGAGAATGAAATTCAAACATTTGGGTGTCGTGGCTCGACCGGAAAGATTGAGAAACTTGGTTTTTTAATTCCTATAAATCCCAAACACGCCTGAAAATCATGAAACTTGGCATGGTGTCATGACATGGCACTAACATGCCGTGGTAAATTTTTTGGCCGAATTGGGACAAGCTTTGGTGTAAGCTTCTTACAAACCGAAGCTTCCCTCAAGAAGGCTCGTGGTTCAAAAAGGGAATGTGCCACCTCCGTGTATGAAATGACATACAAACACTGCCTTCTCCCGCCTTAATTTTTTTACACAGGCAGATTAGACCAAATAGAAGTATCGTGCTAAATTTTGGAATTATTCCGGATTCGTTTGGCCTTTGAGTTTCTGGGCATTTAATGTGCATAATTCAAATTTGAACTACAAGCACATGCTCCAGTGCACCAAAGTTGGTTAAAAAATCACATGTGTGTCCTTGGGTGAAATTCTAGGTCCCATGCAAGAAATGAGAATGAAATTCAAACATCTGGGTGTCGTGGCTCAGCCGAAAAGATTGAGGAAGTTGGTTTTTTATTTCCTATAAATCCAAAACATGCTTGAAAATCATGAAACTTGGCATGGTGTCATGATATGGCACCAACATGATGCGCTAATTTTTTTTGGCCGAATTGGGACAAGCTTTGGTGTAAGCTTCTTGCAAACCAGAGCTTCCCTCAAGAAGGCTCGTGGTTCCGAGAGGGAACGTGTTACCTCCATGTGTGAAAAAACATATGTACACTACCTTCTCTCGCCTTAATTTTTCTACACAGGCAGATTAGACCAAATAGAAGTTTCGTGCTAAATTTTGGAATTATTCCGGGTTCCTTTGGCCATTTTACCAGTCTTCACATAAGCAAAAAATTTCTCATTCGAAATAGTGGGAGCAAACTTCTCCTAAATCCACTTTAGATGATAGTATTATTCATACTCCAAAAGGTATAAGTGAAGTTCATGGAGCATTCTACAATTAATATAGACTAACCAATATCCAAGCTCAAAATATATAAGTGAAGCACACGAAGCATTCTATGAAACCATACTCAAAAGATTTAAGTGAAGCACAAAAATCAATTCTATAAAATCATACTTAAAAGATATAAGTGAAGCACATGAAGTATTCTATAAATAAATAAAGGTCTATCTCATTCTAGCATAGTTCTTAAAGGAAAAACAAAAACACAAAGGACACAAATTATGTTTACAAAACAAAAACCGAGGTATACCGATAATTGTTGAAGAAGAAAGATGGGATGCCAACCGGGGCATCCCCAAGCTTAGATGCTTGAGTATCCTTGAAATATTTACTTGGGGTGCGTTGGGCATCCCCAAGATTTAGCTCTTGACTCTCTTTATTATTCTCATATTGATAGCTCCTCGATCTTCAAACACTTCAGCCACACAAAACTTTAACAAAAACTTTGTGAGATCCGTTAGTGTAATAAAGCAAATCACTACCTTTAGGCACTGTTGCAAACGTATTCCAATTTCATATTAGAACTATATCTACTGTATTCCAACTTCACCATGGTTCATACCCCCGATACTACCCATAGATTCATCAAAATAAGCGAAGAACTCATAGAAAACAGAATCTCTCAAAAACAGGACAGTCTGTAGTAATCTGGAAGTTTAATAAACTTCTTTAACTCCAAAAAATTCTAAAAAAATATTACAATTTAAACAATTTGTACAGAAGTAATTTGCAAAACTTTTCATACCCATTTGACTTTCCAGTAAAGAATGTAAAATTACGCGCTACAGACAAAATTTCTGTTTTTTGTACGGTACATGGTAAACAAGCAATCTAATCATCCTAAAACAGAAGCTTGGCACATTATTATTATAATACAATGGATACATACAAGGAGATAATCATTTTCAGAGAAGCTTCCATGAAATTTTTTACATTGTTTCCATGAGCATGAACACAAGTGTTCAAGGTCGACCCTCACTTCTCCAATGCATAACCTTCTAATCACTTCTGTTATTGAAAAAAAATTAGGTGTGAGAGGCAAGTAATTTTTTTTTGCATTTTCATTCTTTTAAATTTTTTGTATGTTTAACCCACAACTAAACAGAAAAAAAGGGAAAGCAAAATCTACTTAGTGAAGAAAGCAAACAAGCACACACGAGAATATCAACCCCACGCTATTGCTCCCCGGCAACAGCGCCAGAAAAGAGCTTGATAATCCCCAAGTGAAGGGAATCATCATAGAAATTACCAATGGTGGAAGTGATAAGTATGGAGTGTCAAACCCACAAGGAGCTCAAGATAAGATCAATATTCTCTCAAGTCCTATCTGCCATTGATACAACTCTACGTACACCGAACGTTTGCTTCCAACTTAGAAACGAGAAATAAAACTATGTTGTGGGTATGAAGAGGATAACTTTGCATGATATCGGAGAGCTAAAATATAAAAGTAGGTGCTGTTATCATAAAGTTAGAATATATTACCAAATATTCTAAAAATAAGTGTCGAATAATGATGGGTCGGTGTGCGGAATTATCCCAGGCAATCGTTAACAAGACCGGTGGTCGTCATTGCAATTTCATGTGAGGGAGAGGCATAGCTAACATACTTTCTCTTCTTGGATCATATACACTTATGATTGGAACTCTAGCAAGCATCCACAACTACTAAAGATAATTAAGGTAAAACCCAACCATAGCATTAAAGCATCAAGTCCTCTTTATCCCATACGCAACAACTCCCTTACTTGGGTTTATGCTTCTATCACTCAAGCAACCCACTATAAGTGAATCATGAACGTATTGCAACACCCTACAGCGGGAATCACTCACTCTTGCGCTACACAGAGGGCACAATAGGACAACACCAAAATAAAACATACAACTCATACCACTCTAGATCATCAATCAACCCAAAGACAAAGGATATCTACTCAAAACATCATAGGATGGCAACACATCATTGGATCATAATATGTGGCATAAAGCACCATGTTCAAGTAGGGATTACAACGGGGTGCGGGACAGTGGACCGCGTAAAAGAGATGAGGATGGTGATGATGATGGTGATGGTGATGAAGACGATCACCGCGGCGATGATTCCCCTCCCGATGGCACTCTGATGCCACCGAGAGAGAGGAGGAGAGGTTCTCCCCCTTGTGCTTCCTCCTCCATGGCCTCCCCCTGGATGGGGAGAGGTTCTCCCTCTGTTCCTTGGCCTTCATGGTGATGATGGCCCCTCGGGGATCCTCGTCCATAGCCTCTGGTGATGATGGCCCCCTGCGGCAGGGTGCCAAAGAGGGCCTAGATTGATTTCTCGTGGCTACAGAGGCTTGCGGTGGCGGAACTTCCGATCTAGGTTTCTTTCTGGAAGTTTGGGTGTAAATAAGAGGTGTTGGAGTTGGGAACAAGTCAGGGGGTCCCCGAGGCGGCCACGAGATAGGGGGGCGCGCCCCACCCTCGTGGTGGCCTCGGGACTCCCCTGGTCCATCTTCAGTATTCTATGGGCTTCTTCTGGTCCAAAAACAATCTCCGTGAATTTTCAGGTCAATTGGACTCCATTTGATTTTCCTTTTCTCTGATACTCAAATAAAAGGAAAAAACAGAAACTGGCACTGGGCTCTAGGTTAATAGGTTAGTCCCCAAAATCATAAAACAACATATAAAGGCCCATTAAACGCCTAAGATGGATAATATAATAGCATGAATACTTCATAAATTATAGATACATTGGAGACGTATCATGTCCTTGGGGTGAATTTCTAGGTCTCATGCAAGAAATGAGAATGAAATTCAAACATTTGGGCATCGTGCCTCTGCTGTAAAGATTGAGAAACTTGGTTTTTTAATTCTTGTAAATCCAAAACACGCATGAAATCATGAAACTTGGCACGGTGTCATGACATGGCACCAACATGTTGCGGTAATTTTTTGGCCGAATTGGGACAAGCATTGGTGTAAGCTTCTTGCAAATCGGAGCTTCCCTCAAGAAGGCTCGTGGTTCCAAGAGGGAATGTGTCACCTCCGTGTGCGAAACGACATACGTACTCTACCTTCTCCCGCCTTAAATTTTTTACACAGGCAGATTAAACCAAATAGAAGTATCGTGCTAAATTTTGGAATTATTCTGGGTTCATTTGGCCTTTTTATACATTAATTGATTTTCTGGGCATTTAATGTGCATAATTCAAATTTGAACTACAAGGACATGCTCCAGTGCACCAAATTTGGTTGAAAAATCGCATGTGTCTCCTTGGGTGAATTTCTAGGTCCCATGCAAGAAATGGGAATGAAATTTAAACATCTGGGCTGTAACACCCTCGATGCGACTATAGCTCCCACGTGTCGAGGCACGACTTAGAGACATAATCGCATTGAAGGCATATGTCGCAAGTTAGGCAATCTTCACAACATCCCATGTAATGATAACAAAAGGGGGGATAACATATTTGGCTTACACTCGCCACGTCAATCAAGTACATAAATAACATTACATCATCCAAACACTCATGGCCCGACTACAGCGCCAAAATAAAAGAGAACCCAACATGCGACAACGGTCCCGTTCACCCCCAACTGGGCACCACTACTGATCATCGGGAAAGGAAACATAATATCATTGTGAGTCTTCGTCGAACTTCCACTTGAGCTCATACGCGTCTCTCGGAGCGGAATCATCAGGCCCTGCATCTAGTGTAATAGTAATCTGTGAGCCACAGGGACTCAGCAATCTCGCACCCTCACGATAAAGACTATTTGAGCTTATAGGTATGGCAAGGTAAAAATATGAGTGGAGCTGCAGCAAGCGACTAGCAAATATGGTGGCTAACTTATTCGCAAAAGAGAGCGAGAAGAGGAGGCAAAGCACGAGCGAGAAAACTAGAGAGCAACCTACGCAAACATTACTCCAACACCGTGTCCACTTCCCGGACTCCGCCGAGAAGAGGCCATCACGGTAACACACTCAGTTGATTAATTTTAGTTAATTAAGGTTCAAGTTATCTACAACCGAACATTAACAAATTCCCATCTGCCCATAACCGCGGGCATGGCTTTCGAAAGTTCAATCCCTGCAGGGGAGTCCCAACTTAGCCCATGACAATCTCTCATGGTCAACGAAGGAATAGACCTCCTCCCAAGACGTTTCGATCAGACTCGGTATCTCGGTAATTCAAGACAACTCCGACAATGGTAAAATAAGTCCAGCAACACCACCCGCTGTGCCGACAAATCCCGATAGGAGCTGCACATATCTCGTTCTCTGGGCACACCGGATAAGCTAAGCGTACGGGAGCCAACGTAACCCAAGTTGCCAAGGGACGGCCCCGCACGGTGCTCTAGGTTGGACCAACACTCAGAGGAGCACTGGCCCAGGGGGGGGGGTTTAAAATAAGATGACCCTTGAGTCCGCGAAACCCAAGGGAAAAGGCTAGGTGGCAAATTGTAAAACCAAGGTTGGGCATTGCTGGAGAAGTTTTATTCAAGTCGGACTGTCAAGGGGTTCCCATTATAACCCAACCGCGTAAGGAACGCAAAATCCGGGAACATAACACCGATATGACGGAAACTAGGGCGGCAAGAGTGGAACAAAACACTAGGCGAGAGGCTGAGCCTTCCACCCTTTACCAAGTATATAGATGCATTAAGATCACAAGGCAATATAATGATATCCCAACAAGTAAATAAAAGATGTTCCAACAAGGAACGACCTCCAATCTTCACCTGCAACTAGCAACGCTATAAGAGGGGCTGAGCAAAGCGGTAACATAGCCAATCAACGGTTTGCTAGAACAAGGTGGGTTAGAGGTTCTACATGGCAATTTGGGAGGCTTGCAAGCAAGTGGTAGGCATCGTAGAAATGGCATAGCAAAAGAGCGAGCAAACTAGCATAGCAAAGATAGTAGTGATTTCGAGGGTATGATCATCTCGCCTGCACAGTTGTCAGAGTTGACTGGATCCTCAAAAGCAAACTCAACGGGCTCCTCGTTAGCGAACTCATCTCCCGGCTCTACCCAAACAAGACAAACAAGCAACAAGGATACAATCAACCACGTGCAAGATCAAGCAATATGATGAAATGATGATCTGCTGTGCGGGATGCGATGCGGGATGCAAAATTCAAGATATGACAGGAAATGCATGAACTTGGCCTCAACTTGGGAATCCAAGTGTGTCACTGGAAAGAGGGGATGAAATCGCTTGAAAACGATATAAAAAACGTCGGAATCAGAGTTACGGTTTGGAAATGGCAAGCGATTCAAATATGACACCGGTCTGCGATTTACAGCAAGTAGGCATCTAAATGCAATGAGATGAACATGCTACAACACCCAAACATGACAACAAAATACATGGCATGGAAGCACACAAGATGCTTAACAAAAGTCTAGCACTGAGCTACGGCCAATTCATCCATTAACAGGTTCAAACAAGCATGGCAAAAACGCAAATGGTAAAACAGATCTCAGACTTGGTGAAATTAACACTTGTCTGGAATTTCAGATCATATATCCCTCTTCGGAGCAACAAAACAACATGCTACAGGACCTAAACATGACAAAGAAAGACATGGCATGGAGCTACTCAACAAGCTTAACAAAAGTCCCTTAGTGACCTTGAGCCAAAAGGGATCACCAAATACAATTGCAAGCACGCGAACATAGCAAAAACATAATCAGTTTTCAGACTTAGTGAAAACTGGGACATGCTGAAATATAACTCACGAAGGCTTGTTTACGAGCTCGATGCACTCACCACGGTGCAAGTCATGGCAAGACAAGCATACATCCCTAAAGAAGGCACAAAATACAAGCTAGAAATGGCAAGAACAATGGCATAGCATGCACGGATCAACTACAATAACATCGGCAAAATCGCAAACAAGTTGACGATCTGCCCAGATTCACAAAGTAGCAAAAGTAGAGCTCGATTGACTCAAGCTAGGATGCTCCATAATTGCAAACAAAGACATGGATGGATATACCACTACAGGGTTAACAAAACTCCCTTACTGATCATCCTCAAAATAGGCACGGATCACTAGGAAACAACAAGAACATATGGCATCGTGAGATAAACAATCCCAGGACTTAGTGAAATCACTAAGTCCCTGAAAACAGAATTAGCAAGTGCACCACTTTGCAAGCTTGCACAAGTCACCACACACATCCTAAAAATACATGGGTTGCACCTCTGGAAAGATGACAAAACCCTTAAAAAACATATGTAGAACTCACAGGCATAGCATGCACACAATAATCATGGCGAAAATGACAAAAGTGCTAAATGGAGTAGCGGATCTGACAATTATCTCAATTAGCCCTCTTCTAACAGCGTTTCGGGCATCAAGATGAGCTCAAATGAAAATGATGCAATGGAATGAAATGATGTACTCTCCGAGATGAACATTTTGATATGCTATATGCCCAAATTGGAGCTATGGATGCAAAGTTACGGAGCCGCGAACATGGGCACTTGGAGTAAAAATTCTGAGGAAAAAACGACCTAGGGTTAGGAATTTCAGATCTGAGATCCGGGCGGCGCGCGAACCGAGGTGGCCGGAACTCTCGCCGGAGCCTCTCGTCGGAGGGTTGGCCGGATGGGGGCAGGAGAGGCCGGCTCCGGGCGGCGCGGAGGCGGCGGCGGCTGCGGGCGGAG